>NC_030429.2:1720000-1810000 GCF_001660625.3 Ictalurus punctatus
GGGTTGAAAGATATTAGCGTCTAGGCCTGCGTGCTACTGCTGGAGAAGAGCAGGACAAACTAATGGGAGAGAGAGAGAGAGAGAGAAAATGGTGCATCAACGTCCTGGCTTCATCGCCCCACACACACACACACACACACACACAGATCTCGTCCCACCCACATTAGTGTGTATCTGATCTATCGTAAACAGATCAGCACGAATCCGTCCGTCAGCAGCACCGTGAGCCGAAGCCAGTTAGATCTGTTCTCTCTCTGGGTCTGGAGTGCACTCTGTGTGTGTGTGTGTGTGTGTGTGTGCGTGCTGGCTGGCCTCTCCTCACGGCTGTTCAGCGTGTACGCGGTGATTTGGGGGGTGGGGTTTAGGGGGTATCAGGGGGAAGGGATTGTAGCTGCCCTGGTCTAGTGTGTGACCCCCTACCCCCCCCTCATCCGCATCATCCACATGCACCCAGCCTGAGGAGGGAGGTGTGTGTGTGAGAGAAGAGTGCGCTCCAGCACGCCTAACGGTCCGCTCTTCCATTAGCAGGCGACACAGCCGGGCTTGGCAGAGACGCACACGGTGCGAGGAAAATGGCGGCGAAACACCTGCTCCCGCTTCGAACGGGCACAGGAATAGACCAGCCTTGCCGGTTTGGGGGCGGGGGCGGTTTAGGCATAAAAACCAAAACGCATGATGGTTATCTTATCTTCAACACTCACACACGCACACACACACCAGTGCAGGATCGTCAACACTCTCACTGCTCATAATAATGAAATCACACAAGCAAAGCGCTCCTCTCGCACACCTTGGTCTCGGATTAAAACCACTGGAAAGTTTAAAAACTGCGAGAAGCCCCCCGGGCCAGATTCCCCAAACAGACCGTAGCACTAAAATCATCTGAAAACGGTAATCACCAGTTGATGGTCACATTTTTTCCCCCGTCAACTCTGTTGGTCTGCGGTTTGTCGTCTGGGGATATAGCGCATTCACGACGCTACATAAAAAAAAAAAATTCAAATGTAAGTGTTGGATTATTATTATCATTATTCTTAAATTAACGTTCCACGCCATGTCCACGTCAAAAAGTGCATTCTAAGCAGTCTAGGAGACTGGGACAACTACGCTACGTCTTTCGTTTGGCGCTACAGAATGAAATCGGTCTCCAAATGAAGTGGAACCGATACCTAGTGGGAAACGACGACATTTCTGTCACGGCGCTGGGAAAGCAGCGTGAAGGACGAGGGCTTTTCCCTACACGACTCAAACGGAGAAGGGAGTTTTGCTCAAACTTTGGGTTGGTCAGAAGCCCAGGAGGAGGAGGAGGAGGAGGTCAAACGCTGGCAACAGCAGTAACTCGGGGCTGAGACGGGAGGATTGAAAACAAAAACAGTGCCTCGAGGAGCGCTAAAAAAATAAAAGATACATCTCTCTCAAAACCGATCCCCTCAGCACCAGCGCAGCTGCCGGTACCCGGGCTTCAGAGCAACCGTTTTTGGTTTATTAAGATTTCGGTGTTGGCGAAGCGGTGAAACTAACAAAAGAGAGCAAAAGTGCAAAGTCACCATTGATGGACACGAGTAAAAGCCCCTAGCCCGGCCACTCGGGCCAGTCTATTCCAGAAAGCGGGGCGATATCTCACGCCTTCATAGCTGCCCCAGGGTCTGAGCCTCTGGTTGATTCAACACACAAAGAACAGACAACCAAAAACGAGCGCAGTTAAACCTGTGAGGTTTCCATCGCCTGAACATTAGGTTACATCCTCTGCTTTTTTTTTTTCTTTCTCCTCTTTCGCGATTTTTTTTCCTCTTTTTTTGCATTATTTAAAAAGAAACAAAACGAAACGAAAAAAAAAAAAGAAAAACACGACGAGCCGCGACTCTAACTGGACACGGTCATCATGTAGGGCTTGGCCGGGCTGGTTCGGCCGAGCACCAGCAGTTCTTCCTTGCAGCTGATGTGACTATCCAGCATGGACGACACGGATGAGGCGGAGCTTGCGGTTCCAGTGGAAGCGTGGACGCTGGCGTTTCCATTAGCGCCGGTGCTGGGCGGCGATTCGTAAAGGACGCAGATGGAGCCGTCCTCGCCGATGCGGTACGACACCTCGAACGGGTCGACCCAAAGCGTGAGCTCGCTGGGCAGCAGCAGGTAGAGCTGCTGCGTACTGAGGCCGATGCGCTGGCCCGCCTGGCCCACCAGCGGGTCCATCTTGTGGTTGATCCGGATGCAGCGGTAGCCCGAGCCCTTGCACGGCCGATCAGGAAACCAGTGGTGCTTGTATTGCTCTGGTGGGAGGGAAAAAAAATTAAATAAATAAATAACAAGGGCAAACGGTCATTCGGTCGAAATCGAAGAAAAAACAAAACAAAACTGGAAACTGCTGCAATCAATCATCAATCAGCGCATATTAATGAGAAATGAAAATAAATAAATGAATAAACTTTCTGGGATTGCTCACGAATTAAGAACAAGTGCGGAACGTATCAAACGTAAACAACAGAAGAGCGACAATCCACGGGCGCCTCGAAGCTCTGAACCGATCATCAGAAAGCGCGGAGCAGCGACACTCTGACGCGTGGACGTTAGGACCGGGCGATACCACCACCAAACGGTGTCGATCGACTGATCCGATTACATCCTGACACTTTTTTTTTATTATTATTTTAATTATGACAAACTGAACAGTAACTGATTCGATGTGATATTTAACATGTTCTTTAAAACTTGTTTAAAAAGATACGCGCGGTGTTATCGTCTTTTTGCCTTATTGTAAATGCACTTTATAGCTTGTTTTTGTCTACACTTTTTTTTTGTTTTAAAGGCCAAAGTCTGTGGGGATTTGTATTTATGGTGGAAAAAAAGCACTGCTGGATAACCGATAAATGGCCATAAACCGTCTCGCGAGGGCTACGTGACACGGCCATTTGATTGCACAATCCCCTCTTGGCCTGTGCGTCACAAAGTCCTCGATTGATGGTGCTGAACAACAAGAGCAAAAGGTTCAAGCCCTGGCAGAGCAGCTGTAGGGGAGGAGCTCTGCTCTTAAAGAGAAGCCGTCCCAGTTTCAGCCAGCTGCTCGCCAAAACAGCGACCGGACCCGGGCCTGCTCCACGCATCGCACAGAACACACACAAACCGTGAGTGTCTTATCTGGCGTCTCGACATGGCACGTTATGTTTGTTCACAACGTGGTGAATATCTCACAGGGTTAAACTTCACTCCTACAGAAGCTTACTTCATTATCAGGACGGGACTGGGATCCGTGCCCCCCCACCTCTCTCTCTATCTGAGGCGGTATCGGGTTTCAGGAAGACGACAGAAGGTTCCAGCATGCTCCGATGCCTAAAATAGGCCAAACCCCACAGGCTACCTGTGGACACGTCCTGTATCGGAGAACGCCTGCTCAGCGCTCGGGAAAACGGCGTCCGAATAAACCAGTCGTATCCACTTATTCTAGAGAAGTCCCAGTATACTTCGCGTTTTGGTTTTTTGACGAATAACCGGACGTGGACGTCCAGCTCCCGGGCTCCGGGGAGACTTTCGACACAAGTCAGTGGAGTGGACTGGAGTCATCAACTTTGTCAGCTGCGTTTGTTCAGTACAGCCGTGTATTTATATTGCGAGCCCCATGTAAAGAAAGAGCTCTAATACAAAAAGAAAAAAAAGAAAAAGAACAACCTCTCCTCGAGCGAAAGAGCCAGTGACTCGGAGCCCGTCTCCTCCTCCAGCTGCGGCCATTTTGTCTCTGAACGACAAGAACAGCTGTTTACAAACACCACTGCAGCTGCCTGGGGCTTCATCCGAGAGGATTATAACCCACAACAGTTCTACCTACACACACGCACATTAATACTAAAACTAAATATTACAACCACATCCGGAGCGTTCGGTTTAATTACCTCCATATGATCTTCTGTCTCAGAAGAACACAATGAAACTATTATAAACACTATACTACGGGTTTCCCGTCCTAAACGAAGGAATAACACGATAATAACGGATGTAGAAGTTGTAGTAGGAATAATAATGGAATTTTATTTGGTAAAAAAACGCACACGCACATTTATGAGGTGTTTTATTCGCGTCAGCGCCTTTACAAGTCGTGAGGACGGTAAACACACTGATGTGTGTATAGGTGTGTGTGTGTGTGTGTGTGTAGAAACGCCACAGGGTTGGGAAACTGCTGAAATGTTCGTCTCCACACAGGGTTTTGTTTGCTTCGAAGGGCATTACGTAATTCTCGGTGTTTTCCTCCTGTTCTCTGGAGACGCTTCTTCACAACAAACCTACAGAAAACATCCCTCAGAACATCTCAACCCTGTGAATGACCTCCTCCTCCTCCTCCTCCTCCTCAACACCCGGAGCTTTACAGGAATCAAATGAGTTTCAAAAAGCTCAAATCATTTAATCGTCGAGCTGTGTGTGTGTGTGTGTGTGTGTGTGTGTGTGTGTGTGTGTTTTTTCGGCTCGTTTCCGTCTATGTGGCTCTGCGTGAACACAAAGACACGGTCTGTCTCTGTCCAAACAAAACACACTCGGGCGCGAGCGCGCGCGCATTTTTCCCTAACCGTCTTTTAGCAATGACAGGGGCGCGCGCGAGAGAGAGAGGGAGAGAAAGGAGGGGGGGGAGAGAAGAAAATAACAAACACTCGTTTCAAAAGGAGGAGGAGGAGGGGGAACAGACAGAAAGGGAAGATTATAACTTCTTCAGTTCTCACCTGCCATCATGTCCTGGAGAATCTGGCTGAACGTCTGAAGTTGTCGGTCGTTCACGAGTCCCTTCACGCGCAGGAACCTGGACAGGAAACCGACGGCGGCGCTGATCTCGGACTTCATAGTTCCGCGCGCGCAGAGCGGATGCATCGAGGAATCTTTCAACACGCAGCGTCGCGCGCTTCACCTTCACGTCTTAACGTCAACTCTGTTAGTGCCTCCGTTTTCCGGTGAGGTTTTTTTTTTTTTTTTTTTTCTTTTACGGCCGATGCTGGGCATGTATTTATCCAGGAAATGTTTGTGGTGGTGTTGTTTCTTTTGGGATTTTTTCTCCCCCCGACCAAGGTATCCTTCTTGTTCCGTGATGACGTCACTGCACGGCGACTCCGCAGACCTACAGAGCTCCCAGGACTGAAGAAGAGGACAGCTTGGTATATATACCGCGCCATGACTCCGCCCACAGCTCACCAGCAACAGCAACAGCACTGGACCAATCAAAGGAGAGCGACGCCGTGACGCATGCGCGGAGGAGGAGAGTGTTTGCGTCACTCCCACAGAAAAACACAGCCTGTTTTTCTGGGGCTGATTGAGGAGTTGAAGAAGAAGAGGACGGATTTAATTTGTCACACAGACACAACAGTACAGTGGAAAAAAATGATTATCTTCTCCTGTCAGGAAGGTCAGAGGTTAGAGTGTGTGGTTAAGGAGCAGAGAGGTTTAAGGGCCTCGCTCAGGGGCCCAACAGTGGCAGCTTGACCCCTGACCTTCTGATCAGTATCCCAGACAATACTCTGTCCCTAACTATAAAACACACAACGATAAACATGGCCGCCGTATCAAGATGAACGTAGTGTTAATACACTGCACATTGCTTTCAAAATCCTTAGGCACATGTGCTTTCTACTCATATATACAGTAAATATTCTCCATTAAGGCCTCTGTTTCATTATAGTTATTATATTTATATTATTTCTGGAAATTTGAAAAGCACTAAATACATACAGTAGACCTGGCATGATACCACTTTTGGTGCTCTTGTGCTTAACAGAAATAAACACGACCAAACCGATAGTACATGACATCACATAAAGGGGCGTGGTCATCATCAAACAGGAAGTCAGCCCCCAAAAAGCTTGAGGTAGAAAAAGTACACGTGCTTCCGACGTAGATGTTCTACTGTAACAAAAGAGCCGTAAATGATAACGAGTCTTTATCGATCACGTATACATTACAGCACAGTGGAATTCTTTTCTTCACATACCCCAGCATGTCAGGAGGTTGGGGTCAGAGCGCAGGGTCAGCCATGATACAGCGCCCCCTGGAGCAGAGAGCGTTAAGGGCCTTGCTCAAGGACCCAACAGTGGCAGCCTGGCAGCGCTGCAGCTCGAACCCCCGACCTTCTGATCACTAACCCAGAGCCTTGACCTTGTTTTGTTCCTTGTAAGAAAGCGTAAGCAAAGTGTATATACAGAGACGACACACCACACTGAGGCATTTTACTGCTTTTACTGCTGTTCTGCAACAAGGCGTTGGGAATTACCCACTGTGTAAGGGGAAATCCTGCACACAGGGTAACATTAAATGTCATTTCTCACTTTTCACAGCTAGTTTCGCGACCAAATGCAGATCTGTTGCAGTTCCTCATATGTCATCTTGCTCCTCTGTGCATTCCGTTGCTCGTGAAAGTGATCATCCTGGAAAAAGACCTATCGTCAGGATTGAAAACCCGACCGTGGTCGTACAGATATTTTGGACAAAAATTTTACCATACTAAGGCTTTAGTTTTACACAAATACCACTACTACTGGTCTTCAGCGAAAGACGAATCTGAACGGCTGTGTCTGTTTGCTGGAAATAGATAACACAAAAACCCTATTCTTAACACTTATCTCTTTGGAAAGTTGTGACCTTGCTGCTCTGTCTGTAGTGTAAAGTGTACGTGTGTGTTTTCCATGTGTAGGACGGTTTCTTCATCAGCGCTATCAGCACTCGAGGGACACTTCACTCAAGGCCCAATCAGCTTGAACAGTGCTCTTCATGGATAATCAGCCATTCTGTGCTTTAAATGGTCGCTCAGTTTGTGCTGTTTGACCAGTGTGCCCAGACTCAGATTGGACTGAACACCCTTTAGTTTTTTAAAAACTTTGATATTTGTCGTTATATTTTCCTTGCACGTTTTCAGGAACCGTATGTTTTATGACCTGTGAGTGAACGACACATAACTGGATGGAAAGTGAGCGTCGTTGAGGATGAGTCAAGCCATCAGTATGTGCAAGCAGCTTCTGATTCCCCGTGTCCAGAGCATGAAGATACGTGTTCCTGTGTCATAAAGACACAGGCCGAGCCCGGTTTTCCTTTCAACGCTTTTCCTTTTAATATTATAACTACGGGGCATGGGGAACAGGTTCGTGACATTCCGAGGAATCGGTTTATGACATTATCATGGTTTTGTACTTATTTATATCGAAACGATGTTTTTCTCAGCCGTAGTTCATGGAACTCCTGCGTGGCGAACCAAAAATACTGACTACTTACGGGAGGTCCTTTCTAACGGAAGAAAGAAGTAATATTTTTTAACGCTGTCAATTATTACAGCATTACATCACTGACTGATTATATCAGTCAAATACTTAAACCAGTCAGATTTGTTCTTTTTCTCTTACTCTCCCTTGCATGGGAGGATATTTCTGCTTTCACAGACTCCCTTAAGGTGTTTAGTGCGTGTGTAAACAAGCAGGAAGGTGTGAGTGTGTGTGTGTGTGGAAGGAGAAGGCTCCGCAGGAGACGTGCTAACAGCAGCACAACTTCCTGGAGCAGAATACATGAGAGCAAGTTTTAACTGGATGTGTAAACAGTCAATTCATCAATTGTCAGGTCTCAGCTTCACTCAAGGTGCGATCCTGGTCACCAGGGAGCCTAAGGAACGAGCCGTTTCATGTCTCCTCGCAGGTGTGAGAGTCAGGGAGTGAGGGTGGGAGAGGAGGAAAGCAGGCTGAGTATAGCTACTCACACCCCATGACACACACACACAGACACACACTTGTCATTCAAACTGATGCATGTGTGCTGAACAAACGCATACTCATACCAGCAAATGAACTACTTCCAATGCCGGAGTATACAGAAGAAATTGTACTTTATTATTGTACTTAAGTGTAATTTTGGTGCGTCTCCTTTGCGATCCTTAATACGCGCAAATTCCATCTCATTTGAAAAAGCATGGTGGGATACATTTCAGTTGTTTGCTTACAATAATGGGCTATATTTAACTAAGATAACCTGATTTCTTTGCTAACGCCAGGTTAGACTAGCATCAGTTCCAGCAGGTCGCATCATTAGCTTAGCATCGAGTCAAATTCTAGCTAATGGTAAATATTCGTTATTATTTTATTCGTATTATTTTACTTCTGATTACTTCATTATCAAACTATGTAGCATTCGTCATGCATGTGACCAGCAAACCCACAGAGACTGAATGAAGGTGTAGTTGCTTAAAAATGAATTCATCTAAAATAAAGTTTTAAATAAAGTTATTTTTCACATGAAAACATGACGCTTTCTTTTCACTTGAATTTTTGGATGGATACGTTCACTTTTAACTGAGTAAGTATTTTGATATACACTATATGTGCACCCCGACCATCACATCCATATGTCATGCCGTAGTGGTGTCAGGTCGTAGTGGTGTATGGTGAAAATGTCAGGCTGTAGTGGTCTGTGGTGAAAATGTCAGGTCGTAGTGGTCAAGGGTGAAAATGTCAGGCTGTAGTGGTCTGTGGTGAAAATGTCAGGTCGTAGTGGTGTATGGTGAAAATGTCAGGTCGTAGTGGTGTATGGTGAAAATGTCAGGCTGTAGTGGTGTATGGTGAAAATGTCAGGTCGTAGTGGTGTATGGTGAAAATGTCAGGCTGTAGTGGTCTGTGGTGAAAATGTCAGGTCGTAGTGGTCAAGGGTGAAAATGTCAGGTCGTAGTGGTGTATGGTGAAAATGTCAGGCTGTAGTGGTCTGTGGTGAAAATGTCAGGTCGTAGTGGTGTATGGTGAAAATGTCAGGCTGTAGTGGTCAAGGGTGAAAATGTCAGGCTGTAGTGGTCTGTGGTGAAAATGTCAGGTCGTAGTGGTCAAGGGTGAAAATGTCAGGCTGTAGTGGTGTATGGTGAAAATGTCAGGTCGTAGTGGTGTATGGTGAAAATGTCAGGCTGTAGTGGTCTGTGGTGAAAATGTCAGGCTGTAGTGGTCAAGGGTGAAAATGTCAGGCTGTAGTGGTGTATGGTGAAAATGTCAGGTCGTAGTGGTGTATGGTGAAAATGTCAGGTCGTAGTGGTCAAGGGTGAAAATGTCATGTCGTAGTGGTCAAGGGTGAAAATGTCAGGCTGTAGTGGTCTGTGGTGAAAATGTCAGGTCGTAGTGGTGGGAGTGTTTGAACAGACACAATTCTAGTGACAAACTGTCTGGAGATTACAGCCCCACCCGTCAAGCGCGAAAACAACCGTGTTCTTGCAAAGTAAAGAATGAGGGGAAAAAAATAAAATGGCCGAGTGTTGGCTCTGGTAGAGAACGAAACAAACATCATGTTCAGGCATGGTCCTATAGAGAAGTAGTCATCTTAATAAACACTGAAGTGTTCACTACAATAAACATGAGTCATTCTCTCTCTCTTCCTCTTTCTTCCAGATCTTCTGGTTTGTCCTTTATTTCTCCTCGGGAAGTGATCACGAGTGCTGGAATTAACCCTCTTTCACTGTGCGGCTTGGAACGGACTGCCACACATAAATGATGTATTAGGGTAAATCTCAAAGCTCTACACCATACAGCTATCAATTACGACAAATTACGCATCACAGCAATGAAGATCTTCAAACACTCAAGCTGTTTCTTCAGAAAAATAACATTACATCACAGTATATCTATTATCTTATGATCATTATCGTTGTGTATATATACAATGGGTCTTTGGATGCTTAGCTTGCTTTGGTTCTCAGCTTCCTAATGGTGTTCAGCTTGGAGCCTTCTCTGATGCAGGTTCTCCCACAGAGACAAGCCAAGGAACCCTTTTTTTGTTGTAAGCGCGTAGATATAAAAGGGGTAAAATGCGTAACGAGAGAGAAAGAGAGAGAGGGAGACAGAGAGAGATAGAACACCAGAACAGTCTTGAGGGTTTTCTACCACTCCTTGAAATGATTTTGTGCCACTGAGTCACCAGGGGAAGTGACTTCATTCCTCGGTGAAAGCTTCTTAAGCTGTGGGAGATTCTGAAAATGTTTCACAAGCACGCCGCTTCTTATCTGAACTTATCAAATCTAGGAATTGTATCAGAAATGTCGCACACAGATTAAATATGAACAAGCGAGAGCTAATCACATCATCGGAGCCCTAAACTCTAGCATGAGGCTACGTTTGTATAATGTACGTATGTGTGTTTGAGAGAGCGCGAGAGCGTTTGATACAGACAGACAGTGACTAACTTGATTACCAGCAGCTGTTTCGTAAGATAACATAATACTTTATTAATCCCCAGACTGAGAAATTTGGGTCATCATACCTGTATAACCTGAATTTGATATCTGTACACAATATGGCAGCCAAAAACAAACATACAAATAACCCGATTAGCGCCATAATTGGAAATGAAAATGTCAACCAACCAAAAATACGCATTAACCGTGTCCTATCGAGGTACGGTTTTGCAGCCAAGCCAGTCCAGGTCGGATATTTAATTTCTGAGTCGTGAATAACAATGTATACCCTCAGAGTGTGTACGTGTTTAATGTTTAGCATTGTAGCTTTCTGTAGCAGTGCCTTATTGTTAAAGATCAATCAGAGGCTCTCACTCGATCAGCCCTGAAGTGGAAAGCAAAGCCATCAGTCTCCTCTCAGACCCTAGTCACACTATAAATAGCAGGGAAGTGGAGGCCCACTCAAGCAGGCTAAATGAGGCTGAAGGGACGTGTCGAGACATGCTGAATTGCTGGTGCGTGCTGGTCTCAGTAAGGGGTGAGACTCGCTTCGCCAACTGCAGTTACACAATCAAAGAAACCGTGTTGCCTATCGCTCTTGGACACCAGCCGACCAACATGTTTTCTCCACTCCAGGATGTGTCCGTGGGTCCGGATTTACACGCCTTACTCCTTAACAGTGGAAATGACTACGTGAAATGAATAACCCTCAACACTTCATACAAAAATAAATAAATAAATCCTTGTTGGTGTGTTCTTTCACTTAACTTCACTTAAATTCAGTTAGATAACAAGTGTGCAAAGTTTCACTAAATTCCTTTTTTTATAAAGGTCCAGATAAACTATCATGATTAAACGGTGAGTGATTCGTGGCTATTAATCGAATAATGACATTTTTGTGGTGGTGCAGTGGGTAGTGTTGCCACCTCATGCCTTTAAACAGCTTTACATACGAAAGAGCATTTCATTCCATAATGGATTTAATTAGTCAAATTAGCTGTAATCAAAACAATCAGTTTTGAAACTGAAAACGATTGCTTAACTGATTTGAGTAAACTTAACATCAGGTTTTAAAGTCCATCTTTTCTATTAGTTTCGCTGTAGTTACTGAGTAATATGCTGAAAGATGAACAACGGATGAATAATGTTGCGTTTGAAGTGAAACGAACACAGAAAATGTCCCTCGGCCTTGAAATTGCGACTCGTCAACTTTGGGTTAGTCTTCTCATCAACCACCAGATCCTTCCCTGTGTACGGAGTGACGTCAAACCAACATGGCCGCTCCCACTGCAAACAGTGTAAAGTCCCCCTCTACTGTTAAATGAGTTTATAGTGGGGTTGGCTTTAGTGCAGTTCATATACACACACATGTTTTGGTTAAATCTATAATATTGACCGTGCTAATAACTGTTTTGAGAAGCTACTCACCAATATTAGTGTTATCACTAACTAATCTATAACACTGACCGTGCTAATCACTGTTTTGAGAAGCTAATCGTCTGCATTAGCGTTATCCCTAACTAATCTATAACACTGACCGTGCTAATCACTGTTTTGAGAAGCTAATCGTCTGCATTAGCGTTATCACTAACTAATCTATAACACTGACCGTGCTAATCACTGTTTTGCGAAGCTAATCATCGACATTAGCGTTATCCCTAACTAATCTATAACACTGACCATGCTAATCACTGTTTTGAGAAGCTAATCGTCTGCATTAGCGTTATCACTAACTAATCTATAACACTGACCGTGCTAATCACTGTTTTGAGAAGCTAATCGTCTGCATTAGCGTTATCCCTAACTAATCTATAACACTGACCGTGCTAATCACTGTTTTGAGAAGCTAATCGTCTGCATTAGCGTTATCACTAACTAATCTATAACACTGACCGTGCTAATCACTGTTTTGAGAAGCTCATCGTCTGCATTAGCGTTATCACTAACTAATCTATAACACTGACCGTGCTAATCACTGTTTTGAGAAGCGAATCGTCTGCATTAGCGTTATCACTAACTAATCTATAACACTGACCGTGCTAATCACTGTTTTGAGAAGCTAATCGTCTGCATTAGCGTTATCACTAACTAATCTATAACACTGACCGTGCTAATCACTGTTTTGAGAAGCGAATCATCTGCATTAGCGTTATCACTAACTAATCTATAACACTGACCGTGCTAATCACTGTTTTGAGAAGCGAATCATCTGCATTAGCGTTATCACTAACTAATCTATAACACTGACCGTGCTAATCACTGTTTTGAGAAGCGAATCATCTGCATTAGCGTTACCATTAGCGTTAGCCAGCTTGTTGATAAGCTTGAATGTTTGAAGTTCACTTTAGTAGAACAGAGCCAGTAGTCACTCAGGCCTGTAACTGTAAAAGTGCTTTTTATGAGCTTTGTGTGCTCTGACAGAGCAAACTAAAGACCCGCTTTTGTGGAAGCAAACCTGTATTTTTCCACCTCTCACGTCAAACTCGCTGAGGTAGGGAAATGATGTCATTACGACCTGCAAATTACTACTTACCACGAACGCATCATAAACCAAGAGTTTTCGGGGGTTAAATATTCAAACGGAGCTGTTTTGTTTCAGAACTAAAGTGTTCTATGTAAGCTCGAAGCCTCGTTATCAGTTCACGTCAACAGTTCAGTTGATTTAACAAATAGTAACGAAGAAATGAAGCTGAACGCCAGTACTGGTGGGTTAGTTGTACTGAAGAAGGATTTATTAGGATCAAGAGAGGGAAAGAAAAAAAATGACAGCAAGCTGCTAAAATCCTCTAGAGCGAGAAATCAAGGTCGTGAGAACAAGAGTGCTGACTGTGGCCAGGCCAAACCTTTCCGTCACAATCACATACGAAGGTCAGGTCCTTCCTGAGAGAGTTTCACACACACTTCATAAAGGTACTTTATGGTGTGGCTCAGGACTAACCCAGCCCCAGAGGGCTTTACATCCTGCATAATAGGAGTGTAACGCAATGCCATTATGTGTCTGCATCAGCTTAGTGCTCACATTATTCAAATCTGTTTTCATATTTGGATTGAAACTAGAAGTGGGCGTGGTCTATCCCAGAAGTTTGTTCCTTATGAACCGTAATACTATGCCCTTGGAAAGACTAGAAAACACAAACACCAAACAGCAATTTGCAGAACTTTATTCACATCCTGAAACAGATGTCTGGTGGAACTTTCTGGAAAGCTTCAACGTAATGTGACCTCGTGCTTGAGTGTTTTTTATTTATTTATTTATTAACTTTTGTTTCTTTGGTTGTTTGTTTTGTCTTATACACCTAGTCTGAAGGTTTCTGGCAAGCTTTCTTAAATAATAATAATAAAAAAAAACAACCCTGAATTCTTCATTTATCTGTATTAGGCTACATTATTCAATATATTTGTGTTTGCTTACACACCTAATACATGCAACAACAACAACAACAACAACAAATCCTCATCGATCCTACTTTTTAACGATAAATATGATAATATGTGTCCTGAAACGTCTCCTACTGGAGATGAGCGTCATCATAGAAACGCTAGATGTTAATATGTCCTATCAGAAATGCTTTAAAAATGGGCTGTGTGTGTGTGTGTGTGTGTGTGTGTGCATGGGTATCCTAGGATAGGGTGGGACGAGATGACAGTCATGTTTCTGGGATTCTTCGGAAACCCACACATTTGAGGAAACCTCTCACATTTGTCACAGCGCCCTGCCTGTTCCCGATGAAAGAACGCCGCTGCGTTAACGTTAGCGTCGGCGAGGAATGTGACGCTGTCGATTCGGAGTAACAGCTGAAGCTTGACGTGGAAATCCCTGCTGAGACAGGCACAGTACCAGCTCAAGCATGACGAGTGGCAGCTATTCAGTGAGCTAACTGTAAATAAATAAATAAATAAATAAATAATCCATCCACACGCACTAACACACACACGTATGAATATACAGTATAGTAGTATTTCAGTTCTCTGAAAGATTTTAACGTGACGTTATTATTATTATTATTATTATTATTATTATTATTATTATTTTAGCTAACCTGTGAAATCTCTAACGTCCTTGCCAGTAAAGACAACTATTTCCAAATGGAGTTTTCTACCTGGCAGAGGGCTAGAGGTGTGCTCAGCTGAAATTACACCCAACCTGCAGTTTATTCTACGTTCTCAGCCGTCAGACAGTTAACTGGCCGTTCGGTCCGAGCGCCAGATGACCGGAGACTGGTTCACCGTCTGTCTTTCGTCTGGATCCTGCAGTTCTGTAAAGGCTCAAGCACGTAAGTCATTGTGGACGTGTAGAAACTCGCAAACCTCAACCGAACGTCCAGCGTCTTCCGAATACACGTGACAGAACCCTGGTTGGACTTCGTTTAGTTTACGTTTCAAAGCCAATCCGAATCAAACTGGTACATGTGGTGAGGATCTGTAAACGCGCGAAGGCACGAATACAAACGGAAAGAGACGCACGACGCTTCTTTAAGAGACGTGACGAGACGATCGTCACGTTTAAATGCGAAAAAAAAGCACTGACTGGATAGAAATATTGGAATGTGGTTGGGTTGCAGGATTTACTTAAAGAGCAGCAGTGGTGTTATGCTCTGCGGTGGTAAACGTCCTATAATCGTCCTATGAAAGACAAAGTGAGTAATGTGCTTACGGTGACAATTAACACGCTTAAAGTGACACACGTTTATCGAGTAGTCAGACTGAGAGCGACACACCCAGACGCTGAGCAGGCTGATGGTGGATTTTCCTGTGGAAGACGTCTGGTCTGTCACGTTCGGGAAACATCACGAGCCGGTGGAAGGATGACAGAGTATGGTGTTGAGCTGTAAATTTGGCACACACACACACACACACACACACACACACTTGTGCACCATTCTTATCTGGAGCAACACCCGCACAATATGGTTGCGTACCCTCACCTGACTGGAACGTTCTTTCCGTTTCCTGTACACACATAAACACATGCTTTAGTGAACTCGTCTAGTAAACACCACAGTCTCCACTCAGTTATTTTGACCTAATCCTTTTACCAGATCCGGGGTTTTTTGGGAATTTAATTGGAAAGGGGGTTGGGGGATCTGTAAAAGAATGCCATACAGCACATGCGATCACATACCGACTGTGTTCACGTTATCAGTCTGTATCTACAATTCACAGTTGTTTTCATTCATGAGCACAGCAGCATTGTGCTATACGTGTGCGGGGGTGTGTGTTGGGGAAACGCAGAGCTTTGCTAAGTGCTCTGTAATAATTGCCCCCTTCTTAACTGCTCTTTGAAGTTTGAAGCTTTGATTCCGACATCAGTCGAAGTCGCAGACCTGATTATGCTCTGCTCCGTGTAATTATACCGAATCGACGTACGTATGTTTATAGTGGCAGCTTGGCGATGCCGGCGTTTGAACTCATGGCGTTCCTATCAGTAGCCCAACGTCTTAACCACCGAGGCAGGGTTTGAACCCCGAACCCCAGAGGTGCAAGGCAACAGTGCTAACCACTACCCCGCGCTGAGAGGAAACCCTGAGCCGTAATGGTCTTTCAGAAACATTAAGGGTTGTAGCCGTCTAATAAACATGGACGCAGCAAGGATTAAAGGTGCAACAGGTCAGAATGTTTATTTCTGACTAGTATCACGAACATAAAATTAAAAATATGTAGAAATTATAATAGCGCAAGTGGCTGGGGGTTGGGGTCGACTTGTTTGGAAGACCGCCTGCAGGTCCGGAGAGCTTGTTTGTGTTTGGGTTGTGTCATTTTCTAGATAGACACTCCCCCGATGACTCCACTCCACCCCCCATTTCGGGGATTGTTTAACCAGTGCGGGTCATGTGGTTCTGGGGGCGGGGCTCGATGGACATGGGTGAGGTTGGGAGTAGGCTCAAAGTGGAAAGAAGTCGTTCAAATCTCATTCACCTCCATCGATTTACCCCTTAGAGACATAATCTTTGACAACTTTTGACAAATCGTACCCGACGCACCTTGAAAAGGTGAAAGTACGTGTTTTACTGTTTGATGGCACTTTTTGTACCGTTTGATGGAGGCGATATATATTCAGTGTCATAAAGAAAGTCTGATAGAAAGCACCGGATACAACGCTGATGTCATTCCCCCATCAGAAGGCTCCGTTTCGGTCCTTCTTGCTAATGTGGACGGTTCGATTTGTGTCTTTCAAAAAGCAGACCGGATGTAACCCGATCCTACAGAAGAGATCTAGACTGAAAGAAAATCCGTAAATGGTCTTCCACCGGCGAGCACCCACGCTCGCACGCTTCCCTCCACCGTCCCCAAAAGGTCCTGCATGGGAAACGCACGCAGGAGACAGTGATGTCATTGGCAGGATCAATATGAGGCTTTAATGTAACGCTGCTTGAACGCACACAGCAAAGAGCTACACACACACACACTCACTCAAAGTGCACTAATCTAACTAAGCACGGTTCCTTCGTATTCGCTCTAGTACTTGTGGGGACATAAACAACATCGAACGTTTTGGGATCAGTACCGAGAACCAAGATCCGTGCTGGTAGACTCTGTGCTGGTTTGTGTTAAAAGCTAGCCGTCAAGCACGTGTCACCCTGTAGAAGAGTATTTCTCGAGAAATACGCATCGACTCCCAGAGAAGCCGCGTGTCTACGCACACGCTGCATTTGGCTTGAGGTCACAACTCCCAATTCCCGACTTCCAACCAGGAAGAACAGACCGCTGAACGCTCGGAGTTCCTAACCGGGAACTCAGGACGTTCCTCCGAGTTCAGCAGGTGACGTCGGATCAACATGGCCGCTCACGGCATCATCAGGGAATCACAGCAGCGCTTCTCACCTTTAAATGAGATACAGTATATATATATACACGACTCTGTCGATAGCATGAATGGTATACACAGAGCGTGCTAGTCAGGGCTGTATGCTAGCCGTCAGCCAGCTTGGAGTTGTTGACATCTGGGGGCAGCGTTTGGCGCCGTCGTCACAAATAATCTCGTGCATGAATGTGGTCTTTCTTTGGATGGGGGCAGGGTGGGTCAGGGAGGGGGGATGCATATTACCTCATTCAGCTTTGTCCAAGTCACGCTCGGGCATCGGGCATGACGAGGCTTTTAAAAATGCACCGGGTCAAAGAGTCCAAGCTGCAGGGCTGAGGACTCTATTGACCATCAGTGCAGACAAAACAACAATGGCTGGCTGTGATTCTACTACATCACATTATTGTTCCCACTCATGCCAGCCCTCATCACAGACTTACTGGCATACACAGACAGAGACAGGCACATGTTTAAAAACAACAACAACAACAACAACAACAACAACAGACCCCCCCCCCCCCAACACACACACAGCCTAGTAATCATGTGACACAAATACAAAAGCTGTGGCTATGAAAGCAAAACAGGCAAATGGCTGTACTACGATACACTGTCGGGTTCGTTAAAGTGTATCGTTTGTATCAAACCCATAAAACATTTCTTTCCTTTACGGAACAAATGCGAGAGTGTTGAAGTGTGAGTGGGTGTCTGGTAAATGTCTGACAAGCTTGTGCAACACACCAGGAGCCTTCTAAGAGGAAGTGTGTCCGATATTTTCACTTCCTTCCCTGGTATTGAAAAAAAAAAACCACCAGAAAAAAAATATATATATATATTTATATATATACACAGTATAAAGTTCAACAATACATTTGGATACAAATGTGCAGAACAGTCGACACTCCAACATGTCCAGAAGGTGATTTCATCAACTCATATGCCCATATGTCATATGGGTTCACAGTTTGTCTGATATTATCAGCTGTGTTTGCATGATACTGAAACCGTTCCCTAAAGCAAACAGGAAAACAGCCTTAGGCCAACCTGCTTCTGTAAAAACAAACCAGCATCTGTTCTCCAACCCACACGCCCACACCCCATCACTACCACTTCCTCAAACGTAGGTGATGCTGAGCCTATTTCAAGGGTCTTAACTCCTCCACAATTCATCTCACACACACCATATGTACACGATACACTGGTGCGCACGTACGTTCAGACACCCATCCGCACCGAGGGTGTGAGAGTTTATTTTAGCCAATCCCCCATGCCGGTATGTCTTTGGGAGGCGGGAAGAAAAAGGAGAACCCGGAAGAAACCCACGCGGGCGGTAAGTCGTGTGAGGTGTCTAAACCTTCTCCAATTCGAGGAAATCTAGGAGCAATCTTTCAGTCGTTTCACACCTATGAGAAAGAAACGGAAGCTTTGTGCTGTTCACGCTAGAACCGCACGGATCCTATGGCAGATCCAAGAACGCTGTGTTTTCACGGGAGCAAATATTAACGCTCACTGGAAAAGGACACTCAATCAAACAAGTGACCGAATTTAATTGACACTTGCGATCATTAAATTACGTACACCCAGGCGTGATTAATGCCAGCCCCGACGAAGATAAACATCACTTATAGAATTCCAGCTATGTGAAGAAGGCTTCAGAAGGTCTGAACGGGTTACAAACCCGTTTCTAAGGCTCTGGGACTCCAGTGAGCCGCAATTATATCCTGACGGAGAAGACTCGGAACGGTGCCGAGTCGTCACAGAAACGGCTGGCCTTCCCAAAACTCCTCGGAGAGCATCGACGACTCGTCGGGGAAGTCAGAGCAGAACTCGTAAAGGTCCTGGTACATCTGGTGTAAAGGAGCACAACATTCCAGCGGTGAAACATGGTGGCGGTGGTGTGATGGACATCACGCCGATGCGGTGTAAGACTTTCAGAACATTGGCTTGTGTGCGTTTGTGCTTTTAAGATAAAGAAATTAAAATAAAGCTTCTTTTAGGAATCACACAATGCATGGGTCAGTAACTCCGCCCACGTGACAGACAGCTGTTTCACTCAAAGCTACATTGTCCGGTGAAGCCCCTCCATCTGAGACACACATACAGAGAGAGAGAGAGAGAGAGAGAGAGAGAGAGAGAGAGAGAGAGAGAGAGAGAGAGAGAGAGCTTTTCTCCTTCTCCTTCTTTTTCTCTGCTACTTCAGCAACGTTTGGCTCGACTAAACACCGGACCGTGGACAGGACGGTCATTTCCCCTAGAACAGAGACCCTCATTCAGGCTGGTGTGATTACAGTGACCTCTCGTCCTGTCTGCTCTGTTGAAGCAGCCTGCACTGGACCGGGTCTCCGGATCATCGCGATGGTACCCCGAAACGTAAAGGAAATAGTCATAAGCATAAGGGGGTTCACGTGGAAGTTTCAGACTCCATCAAAAACGAATCATACACACGTTCCGACACTTTTCTTTTGCGAGCCTGTTGACGTAAAAAAAAAAAAAAAAAAAAACGTCTTCCTTCTGGCCTTTTGCTTCTGCTTTTAAAATGTGCTGTCAGCATGTTACACCCCTCTGGAGTGTGGTTTGTTTGTGTGAACAATCAGGCACGCGCACGAACGCAGACTGAGAGGATAGCCTCCTTTAAGGTGAACACGTGCACACGTTAGCGTCAGGGTGTGTTTAGATTGTAGGGGTAAACATTTAAGGAGATGTAGACAAGTCTGACGCTGGGGTCTTGCGTGAAGTTAATGCTGAGGTTAAAAGCCTGTTGCTTCCGCACACACACACACACACACACACACACGGTGTGAATTCAGTTGATATTGATTTGTAGATTACAATCAAAACACCAGAACTGGATTTACCGGCTTTGACACCTTCATGAGCCAATCGGCAGGTTCCGCCCTTTTTCCAAACACAGATGACGACGGCCTTGTTATTAACTCTTACAGGTGACAGGATTTACTCGGCTTTAGCCCTTCGAGCGAGTCACGTTCGGGAATAATCTAGGAGAAAATGGGACAAAATTGCACGTTTGCTTTTTCGTGTTCGTTTGTTCACAGCTCCAAGGCGAGAACGGCGGCAGAACGACGACCGAGATGACGACGGGGCCTGCGGCTGAACACGTGAGCGTGGAAAACCTAAAACGCTGCACGTTACCGGCTCGTGAGATCGGTCCATTCGATTACAGCGTGCGAAAGGGACAATTTCGACGTTTGACGGTGAGCCCTGTAGGGGCACGGCGCACAAGAACGGATCAAGAACACTGTGCGGAAATCAAGAACAAAAATAATAATAATAATAATAATAATAATAATAATAATCATCACATTCCCCATTTCATCTTGAATAACGTGGAACGAGTTCACACACTCCATACACTATTCACAAAAATGCTAAATGATTTATAGGGTCTAGGAGCTGGGGTGCTCAAAGATAAACTCAGTGATGTGTGTGTGTGTGTGTGTGTGTGTTCAACAGAAGTTCTGGATCGTTAATTCATGATAAACTCATACACTAATAAGAACCAGCAGCCGGTGCCTGAAACACACTCCCAGTCACACTTCCACACCCTGGCTTCTTCCTCTTACACACACACACACACACACACACACACACACACACACACCTTCTAAGGGCTGTGACACATTTAGCCACCAGCAGGCCACTCACATTACACAAGACACACCGAACACAGGCCTGTAATGTAAAAAGGGGCGTGTGGAAGCGTGACGCTCTGACTTACAGGCAACACACTGGGACGTGAACGACAAAAAACAGCCCTGAAGGATGAGTGTGTGCAAGAACGAACAGACAAGGTGAGGTCGTTGTGGAAAAATCGTGAACACGGCCTCGCCCCTCGCCCCTCACACTACTACACTCAAATATTTACAGTTCTCATGGGTGACTGCGGGTAGTGCCACCGCCGCCGCCGCCGCCGCCTCCAGGGTCAACACTAAGCTTGGGTTGGGCTCCAGTGCCACATGGGTTTCCTCCCAAAAACAAAACCACTTGATCCCGGTCAAGGAGGCGGTAGCTCCTGAGACTATTCTTGGAATGCTGGTGAGGCAGGAGGCGAGGCAGGGCACCACACTCTGAGTGAGAGTCACAGCCCTCCACCTGTGAAGAAACACTCGGCTAAACATTTCAGAGTTCCACTTCCCAGTATTACACCCTCACGTCCTGTATACGCAGTAGACCACACGGAGCGTGCAGGTCTGCTGTCAGTTTAACCCGCGTCCGCCTTCTGCTTTCACCAGACCTGAACTTGGTCATTCTGGGTATAAACGTACCTCTGGCACAAGGAAACACCACCAGCCAGTGGTGTCAGTGTGTCATCATCTCATGAACGTCATCTAAACAGATACATTTCTAAAGTTCCTTCACTGAAGATTATGATTTAAATGATGACTCGCTCATTCTCCTCCTCCTCCCAACATGTACTTCCCAAACATAGTGACCCGATTTTGACCCACGAGCATTAAAGCAGAAGAATCTTGACTCTGATCGGGATTGCGTCGGCTGATCGTACTGACCACAGCATGAATCACCATAGTGAAATGGGATGAGAACTACATGATCAACATGAGCATAAGGGTCTTCGCGGGACCTTTGGAGACAAACTACACATTTTTGGTGACTTATTTTTATTATAAAAAAGCTCCTCAGGTCCACCAGGTTAAAAAGGTAGTAAATAATTGGTACAAGTTGTACCAGCTGACTTGGGTTTTATTGCTACAGGAAAAAGATGAAGTGGTTAGTGTTTGATGATGCTGCCCTCTGGTGGAATTATTCACTCATTATTCAACCTGCCCATTTCGAAGTGTTTAAAAAAAATAAATAAATAAAATAAAAAAAAAAAAAAATACACACCCAAATTGATAAACGAGCCTCGTTGCAGTTCATACAGTAGATATTCAGCATCGACACCCAACAGTTTATGGCTTTCAGAACAAACCCGTGTAATCTGATCCTTTTCACGCAAAGCCTAGGAGACTCGGAATTTGAGACCCAGGTCCACGGCTGCACCGGCCGCTTTAACGGGAGGCGACGAAAGGAGCCGCAAAAGAAAGACAGGAAACAGAGATGCTGCACATCATCTTTTATTGAGGCACAAAGAGGGATCATTTGGTTTGTCTGATCAGCATTTCAAGTCATCCACACACACAGCAGCCTTGTGAAGTGCTCAACACGTCCAGTGTTCAGGTAAACGACGTTCGTCATTCATACATGCGATTTAAAGTGCTCAGTAACCAGAAAGAAAAGGCACAGTTAGCAGACATGGCTTCACATGTATGGCTCGAGAGGAAGGAGGGGAAAGAAGGGGAGAGGAGGAGAAGAAAGAAGAAGAAGAAAAAAAAAAGCCAGCATATAAATTAAGGGCATCTGCAAATTGGAAAATCCCAACCGACTTCAACTTCCTTGGAATTAGCTGACAATGTTGCTACATCCACGTAATGCTAGTGTGCAAAAAGGATGAGGGGGGTAATAAAGTGCAATGAGTGATTTAGCAGGCAGGACAACAGATCCAAAGCAGCATCCCAGTGTACGTGCCTGTAGGAGAGCTTTCGAGAAGACTTAATCCGGGTACAGCAAGAAGCCCGAAAAGGTGCTGTACTTCCAGCTGCTTCCATAGATGGCGCCGCGGTGGAGGCGCAGCCAGATATGATCGCCGACACGCAGAGGCAGCAGGGCGTGGTTGCTGGCCGTCTCGTGGTCAGGCGCACCGTCATTGGCGTACGCCGAAGCCACCACCTCATCGTTGCGCATCATGTTGATATAAAGCGGCACGCTGATGGCCAGCTTAAGGATGTGGAAAAAGAAGACGTACGTGCCTGCAGCCGGGCAGGAAAAGTGGCCAGAGGGGGCATCAAACGCGCCACCTAGATTACTGTGGAGCAGGTCGAAGGCAATGGGCTGGTCCAGAGTGCCTGGAGCCAGGTTCGTCGCACGGGCAGCTGAGAAGGCCACACGAAGCTGCGAGTATACGGGCATCATGGTGTGAGGAGGAGGAGGGCCAGTCATGGGTATCCCAGACGGCGTGATGTTGAGAGAGTCACCGTGAGCCGAGTCTATTATATACGTGCCCTCCCGGTCCGGGCTGCTCACCTGGGACGAGTCGCTCCAGCCTGCTACACACACGAGCAAAAATAAATAAATAAAAATTGGACATACAATCCTTCCAAGTATGAAAGTTGAGAAATAAGTAACACGTACCAACTGAGCTGCTCCTCCGAGCCGCCGTCCCTCCGGCACGTTTATGACTCGACTGGTACCCGTTTTCCTAACGGACATTTAAGCGTAAACGGATCGTAAACGTCCGACATGAACTCGATAGCTGAGAGACCGGAGGAAGACGTCCCTTACCTGTGAGGTATAAAGAACCGATCCAGGCTCACGGTGGCTCTGGGCACCGAAGCCTCCTCCCGGGGCGTGTACGTTTACTCTGTGCACCTCATAGCCACCTGCGGAAGTCAGCGGTACACGAGTCAGACTCACAGATGGAAAGAAAAATCTCTCGTATGCATCGTTATCCAACCCAACAGCACTACCGACACCACCAGCTGGTAAGAAAAACTAAACCGGGGAGACTAGACGTGGACCGATACTGGATTTTACCGATATAGATAACCGTGTCGGGAAGGACCTGCCGATAGTCTTTAAAAATTGATACTGAATGAAAACATAGCTGAACTTTATTACGAAAAGAAACCGTACAGACTGAACCATGAAAAAAAAACTGTACTTTCTGTTAATGAAAAATATTAAAATAGAGACATCAAATAATGCGTCAGTGACGGTTTTTATTTCGCCTCTAGAGGCCGCTCTCGTACTCTGACAGCGGATCCTTCTCAGACAGGCGCAACTGGGAAAAACTATCAATAGTTCCAGCCATCGGTTATCAGTACTGATTAAATCGGTCGACCTCTAGTGGAGAAGTAAACAAAGTATATGGAAACACACAGACTGAAGAAAACCACGTAGAGAAGTCCAAAAGCAACACACAAAAACAAACAAAAAAAAAAAAAGAAAAAAGAAAAGGAAAAAAGGTACCTCTGGAAGCCCTGGGTGAGCGGAGTGAGGAGAGAGAGAGTCCTCTTGCACCGTGTGTCATACCTCTGAGTGTACTGCGGGGGTAATAATGCTGGACCAGACTAGACTGAGGAGCAGAATTTGGACCAGGAGATGAATAAACCTGACTGGTAGCACTGATATCACTTTCTGACAGGTATGCGCTCTCTGGAATGGAGGGAGAAAGAAAAGAAGAAAAAAAAAAAAAGAAAGAAAGATGTGGACATGGAAACTATTTTCCTCTCAAAATTAAAAAAAAAATAAATAAAAAATTACCTGGACTAAACAAGACAAAAAGTGTTTAAGACACCAAGGGTCGAGTCAGATCTATGAAATTAGACCCCGGTTTTGGATGCATTACCCATCAGCAGGTCGTCTTGGGGCAGGCTGAGCTCAGGGGGCGTCTGTGTGCTCGCAGTGGAGTGGCTCAGCGTGCTCGCCGCGCTGTAGCTCAGACACACGGATCCTAAAAAACCACTTTCGTCAGTTTTCGGCTCCGAGCTCCGGGTCATAGGAACCTCGCTACTGAACACCTGTACCAAGGACACAGCCTTGACTGTAGCACTCAAGTCATAGATAAATAAATATATAAATAAAACGTGCAGACGTTTAACATGGCACTAATGAGACGCTCACAGAGTGCAGGCTGCTGAAGGACGCGGTGCTGGTCGCAGGTAGCGAGCGTCTGCTGGGGGGAGTGCTGAAGGTCTGCGCCAGAACAGTCGAGGGAACGTCTCCGTTAGAAAGCGGCTGCTTTCCTGCCTGTAAACACACACGCGCACACACACCCATCCTCATCCTCGCTCGACCCAGTCACAGCGACGCAAGCCAATCGTGATCTAAAGAGAGTCAAACTACTGCACAAGTCTCTGAAAGAACCCTACAAATGTACATTCTGTTGATGCATAACATCGCACAGAGGAAGTTCCAGCAGTGTCTAGTGGGGGGGGGGGGGGGGGGGGGGTCGGTTGTCAGGGACCTTAACTCAAGCTCAGAACAGGAATTCCATAGTGCACTCATTTACCTAGACAGGAACGACTCCAAACCACCCCCCTGCCTTTAGAGTCATTTCTCCAGCCATAACACTATTATAATACAGAGTGACTCCACACCTGGATTCCGCCAAGCGAGGACACAAGCATAGGGTAGTGATTGTCTTTAACCGCAGGTCTATCGCTAGAGGATCTTTAATGCATTCTGAGGACATTTTATTGCACAAAACTCCTGATATTTGAGGAAATATCCGTTGAGCAGGCGCCTGGAATAACAGTAGATGGAGGGATAGATAGATGGTGTAAGGTTGAGCACGTGATGTGTACACGGACCTGTTTAGAGTTCTTGTTCTCACGAGGTACAGAGGTGCTGGGCTCTCTGCAGTAGAGAGGTGGAGAGGTGAAGCCCTCATCTTGCTTTGCCTAGAACCAGACAGCAAATCGTTATACAAACCCGAATCGAACCCAAGCGCCATTCTCACCCACAGCAGTCCTACAGTAAACCGTAGGGTCACGGGGCTGGAGCGAGAGGCTTACACGCGGGCCGTCTTCAACGTGCAGCTTCAGGTCGGAGGTGTTCGTGACCTGGTCACCATTGGCCAGAGGGCTTGGGGTATCTCCAGAAGACGGGCCATGAAGAGGAGTCGACTGGTGTGTGAAGGAGAAAGCAGAAACAGAATGCAAAAGACTTGCAGTGAGGGGGGGGGGGGGGGGGGGGGGGGATATTTATATATAGGCAAGAAAAAGTATGTGAACCTTCTGGAATTTCATGGTTTTCTGAATAAATTGGTCTTAAAATGTGATCTGATCATCTAAGGTCAAGGGTATCAACAAATGTGTCTTTAAAAAAAAAACAAAAACAAAAACAAAAAAAAAAAAAAAAAAAAACCCCATTCTGATCCTTCATGTCTTTACTGAGAACAACCAAAAAACCCTCAGTGCTTGTGGGAAAAGTATGTGAACCCTTGAGTTAATGACCTGAAAAAACGAATTGGAGTCAGGTTTCAGCACACCTGGAGTCTGGTTATGAAAATGAGCTTGGGAGGTGTGCACTACAGCTACTTTCACTGATAAAAACCCCCTCAAACTTTTGGAGTTTGCCCTGCCTCACCAAAAAGAGCTTTCAGGTATACACGATCAAGAATAGTTGATTTACATAAAGCTGGCAAGGGTCACAAAGTGACTTCAAAGACTTTAGAAATTCACCAGTCTACAGTCAGGCAAACATTCTACAAATGGAGACACTTTGGGACTGTTGATACTCTACCAAGAAGTGGGTGCACAGTCAAAATGACACCAAGAGCACAACGAAGACTCGTCAATGAGGTAAAGAGACAACCCCGAACGACAGCCGAAGATTTGAAGGCATTGTTGGAACTGGCGAACATCTCTGTTCATGAGTCTACAATACGCAAAACACCGAACAAGCAGGGTATCTACGGCAGGACACCACGAAGGAAGCCACTGCTTACTGAAAAGAACATTGCTGCACGCCTGAAGTTTGCACAAGAGCACGCTGACACTCCACAGCGGTATGGGCAAAATGTTTTGTGGACTAAGATTGAACTATTTGGAAAAACCACACAGCACTACATCTGGCGTAGAAAGGACACGGCATATCATCATGAAAACATCATCCCGACCGTAGAGTACGGTGGAGGAAACGTCATGATTTGGGCCTGCTCTGCTGCATCAGGGCCCGGCCAGCGTGCAGTCACTGAGGGGAGATGAACTCCCGAGTATATCAGACAATTCTTCTGGATAATGTGAGAAAGTCTGTGCGTCAGCTGAAACCGTGTAGAAGTTTGGTGATGCGACAGGACAACGACCCAAAATGCCAGAGCAAGTCCACAACAGAACGGCTTCAGAAAAACAAACTCCGCCTTTCGGAGGGGCGGAGTCAGAGCCCAGACCTCAGCCCAATAGAGATGCTATGGAATGACTTGAAGAGAGCCGTACACATGAGACGTCCGAAGAATACGACCGAGCTAAAGCAGTTCTGCAGGAAGAACGGGATAAAACTCCTCCTGAACGACGTGCAGGTCTGATCCACAGCTGCAGGAAGCGCCTGGTTGAGGTGATTGCTGCCGGGGGGGTCGACCAGTTATTCTAAGGGTTCACTTACTTTTTCACTGCCATTTTGAATGTTGAATGAGTGTGTTCAATAAACACATGAGGGGTCAGAATTTATTTTGTGTTATTATATTAGACACATTATATTTGTCGATACCCCTGACCTAGATGAAGATCAGATCACATTTTATGACAAATTTATGCAGAAAACCATGAAATTCCAAAAGGTTCACATACTTTTTCTTGCCACTGTAAATAAATAAATTAATGTTGACCCATACATTCTGAGATGGAGGCAGGATGTCAGCTGGGCTTTTCTGTTCTCTCGGAGCTGTAGAATAAAAAAAAGAATAAAAAACACGAGTCTTGAGATTTCAGTTACACAAGGTCACCGCTCAGTCCGCTGCAGCACGTCTAGTCATTATTCTGACGTCACTTGTATTTGCGCTGCACGTCGAGAAGTTTTCCTCCAACTCCAAGGCAGTTAATCACAATCATATGATAAGTGAGAGCTTTACCCAGAGGAGCGGAGACAGGAGACAGGCGCAGACCCCTGGATCGGTCGTTACCGGGCACAGCTTCTCCATCCAGTAAGGAGTCCTGATTGAGATTAATGACATTTTTCATCTGTTTATGGCTTTTATTAAAAACCTAAATAAATAGATAGATAAATAAAATGGCTCCAGCTCAGAGAATACTGCACATCACAGAACTCACCTGATGCTCCACAGGACTCATTTATTAGTCTTTTAGTAACACTTTTTTTTTTTTTTTTTTTTTTTAAAGTGTAAATGTTTTCGCATAAGGCACACCAAATCATTTGCACTAGATTTAAAAAGTTTCAGAACTTTACTAACAATCAAGTTTCAAACAAGATAAAGAAGAAGGAGGAGGAAGAAGATGAAGGAGGAGGAAGAAGGACGAGGAAGAAGGAGGAGGAGGAAGAAGGAGGAAGATGAAGGAGGAGGAGGAAGATGAAGGAGGAGGAGGAAGATGAAGGAGGAGGAGGAAGATGAAGGAGGAGGAGGAAGGAGGAGGAAGGAGGAGGAGGAAGGAGGAAGAAGGAAGAAGATGAAGGAGGAAGAAGGAGGAAGAAGGAAGAAGATGAAGGAGGAAGAAGGAGGAAGAAGGAAGAATATGAAGGAGGAGGAAGGAGGAGGAGGAAGAAGATGAAGGAGGAAGAAGATGAAGGAGGAGGAAGAAGATGAAGGAGGAGGAAGAAGATGAAGGAGGAGGAAGAAGATGAAGGAGGAGGAGGAGGAAGAAGATGAAGGAGGAGGAGGAGGAAGAAGAAGATGAAGGAGGAGGAAGAAGATGAAGGAGGACGAGGAGGAAGAAGATGAAGGAGGACGAGGAGGAAGAAGATAAAGAAGGACGAGGAGGAAGAAGATAAAGAAGGACGAGGAGGAAGAAGATAAAGAAGGACGAGGAGATAAAGGAAGATGAAGATAAAGAAGGAAGATGAAGATGGAGGAGAGGAAGAGATACTGCTGATCTGAACCTGAATAAAGCTGAAGGAGCCTGTGATCTGGTCCATCAGGTGATCCAGCTGTTGTCTGCGCAAGGCCGGATCTTTAGCCAGAGAGGACGGAGAGTTGAACACCTCCACAGGTACAGGCTTCTTAACCTCGCCATCCTATTGGAACAGAGGATGAGCTTGTACCAGCAAAAGAAAGATAAATAAAATAATAAAAATCTGAGCACCAAGCAGAGGAACATACTTACAGATCTGGAGCCCTGGCTTCCTTTATTCTTCCTCGGGCTTTTCTAAGTAACAAACAAACAGGTCATCAGGTTTAAATTCACGTGATCTGGCAAGCAAGTGGCCGTTTCTACACGATAGGACATTAAAGTTCAACCTGTTTGGTCTCCACAGCAGACTTCATCGTGACCATGGTTTTGGGGATGAACCCCGCTGCTCCTTTCCAAGGCTTCGGTAAGGTCATTTTGGAGGACGCTGGTGGATCAGAAAACTCCATATCCCAAGAGTCCGGTGGTTCCTGTTCCTTCAGGGCCAAGAAGTCTGCCTTCCAGTTCGGCGACTGCCCCTTCGTCTCCGCGCCCTGCCCGGGCCCGGCGAGGTCGCGCGCCGTCTTGTAGTGTCTGTTTAAAAACTGGCATCATTCTAAAGTTACTGACGCGCTTCAGCGCAAAGAACAGATTTATTACGTCAGAGTCGTGCTCCGGCGACACAAAGCGGCTTGCTCTAGTTTGTTCTTCCTACCTGCCTTGAAGCCACAACGTCAATGGATTTCAAACTGACCGCCGCTGCAACGGAAAGAGACCAAATCACACAAAACGACACGTCAAGACGCTCGCATGCTACTGTACCGCACGTCACGTGCCTCACCGGGTAAGGCGCTCGGTGTAGATGAAGCATCGGGTTTTTGTTCCTCGTCGTCCTTCTTCGGATCTTTTTTAGGCTCTGGGATGTGATCGAACAAACCCGAGTCCACCAGTCTGAGCAGCTTCTCCTTCAGGCATTTATCTTGTGGAGAGACATGCACGCATTTTAAATAAATACATCCATACAATGCATAAATAACATTTAAGCCATGCGCTGACGCATAAAGAACCTAGACAAGGAACGGAAAGGAAGAGTGGATCTTTGACGCATCAAGAAATCACGGCGTTCCATTAATCGATTGTGCTCTACAAAATTATTGACACCCTTCGTACAAATGAGCAAAACCATTTACACAGAATGATCAAACTTTTGTTCGGTTTCAGAGTCCACAGGCACACTGTCGCCTTTAACCACATTCCGTTTCCCTGGGGAATGAATATAGAGCTGCACACGTGTAAATAATAATAATAATAATAATAATAATAATAATAATAATAATAATCCCATTAGTTGTCTGTTACTGTGGGAAAACGCAAACAACTTCCCAAAAAAAGGAGACCTGCACAAATCAGGAAATAAATATAATCAAGTACATAACGCCATTAAAATACCATCAGGCACAATAACGTTTCACCTGAACCAAGAGTCCATACGACACGAGGAATGGACAAAAGAACCGTCTTTACACGACATTACAGGCTAACGTGCAGTTATTCCCCCTAAATGAGAAAACTGCAGCTCATTTGCCATGAAGGTTGTCGTCATGGTAACGATGAGGTGTGAACGCACATGTCGAGCCAGCAACTGGTTTGTCTTTGCCATCCAGTAGGTCCTGGTAAACAATAGAGGCCTGTTCCATCTGAGCCTCTAAACTGCGGGGACAAAGACAGACACCGCTATAAACGTGCTGACAAACGACCAATCATGACGTTCCTCATTCATTTAACCAAAGCTAGATATTTCTTTCATTATTCATTTTAAACAGTGAACTCTCTACAGCAGGGGTGTCCAAACTCGGTCCTGGAGGCCCACTGTCCTGTAGAGCTTAGCTTCAACTCATCTCCACACCTGGCATGCCTAGCAAGACCTCGATTAGCCGTTTCAGATTTAATTGGGGGTTAGGAGATAGCTGTGCAGGACAGTGGTCCTCCAGGAGCAGGATTGGACACCTGTGCTCTGCAGCCGTCAAACCTGGTCACGGTTTCGCTCCTTGCACAAACCTCACGCGCTCGTCCCTCTTGTAAGCCAACAACGAAGCCAGGTTCAGCAGCTTCTCCACTTCCTGCGTCGTCACGTAGCGAGCGCGCTCGCACGTGTCCAAGGTTTTCCTGACGTCGTCTCTCTGGAGACTGCGGAGGACATACTGCACCTGCAGCATCATACTCAGACGCCTCTGCTCGGTCTCCGCCCTCTGAACCTGCTCGTTCCGCATAGCGATCCTCTGGGCCTTCAACAGCTAATAAAAAAAAACACGGTTGTACTAAGGACATTGACGGGAAAGCAAAGTCTCCGCTTTAAAAAGAACAGGATCCGTTCTTACATCCTGAGTGAGGGCACAGAGGGTCGTCTGCAACTCTCTGGCAAACTTCAGATTGTGAACCACTTCTTCGTACCTCCCTACCGCATCCTGGAACAGGAGCAGAAATCGGTTTATCGCTATATATAAAACAATCTCTAATTTTTTCCAGAACGTTTCAAGTAGAGAATAATCACCATTTGGTCTGGATTCAGCGTTTCCCCGTTCTTTAGCCGCGTTTGGTAGCCTTCCAGCTTGAGCTGCACACGTTTTAAACACGGACACAATTTCAGCAACATGTATTAGGAAGTCGGAAGGATCTAATGAGTTTATGATGCAAAGACCTTCTTTTTCTCAATGTTGCGGATCTTGTGCCGGAGGCAGATGAGCCCGTCCTCGATGTAGGTCTCGTACCCGTGGTAGACGCTGGCCGAGGGATTCAGGGCGAGCTGCAGGGACGTGAAAGCGTGAGGAGGAGAGGGAGTGCTCGGACCGACATCCGGCCCGGCGTCCCTGTCCTCCACCGACTCCGCGAGCGCCGTGGCGTCCGAGGCTTGATTCGGGAACAGCTGAACCATGGTGCTCGTCTCTCTGAAAAGCAGAAGGAGGAGGAGGAAGAGGAGACGTGATGATGGATCATGCTGCATGCCAGAGGAACTTCTTAAAAACCAAAACAAAACAAAATCAGGCAAACCTCAGCCTGCCCGGTTTGAACTTGTGTACTATCGCTCCTCAGTGACAGCACACTTAATGAAAACCCAGACTGTGCATAAATAATGGCACACAGACAAACAGCTATTGAGAAGAAATGCAACCTTTTATCCACACACCATGCGTGTTAAACCAAAGCTTGCTCGTTCATTCATGCAGGACAGTTAGGAGTGTGTGCGGGGGACAGGAACTTTCTGTGCCTCTGACTAAGCAAAAAAAAAAAAAAGTGTGCAGAATCAAAATGCACAACAGTCCACAATGCCACCGCCCAGTGTGAAGCGCGCGCACACACACACACACGCACACACACACATATCACCTGAGCACCATCACAAACAACGTACAGATAAAAGCATTGACTGACCTCACGCGCCTCTGGTGCTGTGACTGCAGCCTTTCAGCTCTGAGAGCCACAGAGAAAAAGACCGGAAACGAGCTTAATGACCTGAGAAACCGGAAAGAGGAATACAGCAGTTATTGAAAGGGAGGCCAAGTATGTGGCTCCGCTCACCTTTTTATGCACTCTCATCAGGGCAATCTGGGCAGCTGCGAAGGCAATCATGACGTCATGACGCTAATGGGGGAGCCGTGCGCGACAGCCACAGTGCGCCATGTGGAGAGCCAACAGGGACAAGACGCACGGAGAAAAAAACATCCTCACCAGGGTTGTACAGCAACTGAATATCCATACGCTCTCTTCTGACTGAACCGATAACGCCTTTTAAACAGACAAACAATAATCCTATATTAACCCGAAACTAGCATGTAAACAGCGATTATTGATCACCTTAATCCGACTAAAATTATACTCGAAGTAAACACAAATCGGCGTGTGGAGTATTCCTGTCATAGTCAAAGTGCGTTATAGACATGGAAACACCTTAATCACACTATTAACATCATCTGGGAGTAATTTTGCAGCATTTTGTGACAGGACACACACACACACACACACACACACACACACACGGGAGCGCTCAACTGTTTGACGGCTAACAAGAGAGCACGGCTGCGTCCCAAACCGCGTGCTTACCTGCTACTGTATAGAATAGGCGAAATACATGTATTTAGGTAGGTACGCGGTTTGGGACGCAGCCCACGGCTTCAGCGAGTCGTCTATTGGCACGTACAGCACGACAAATAATTAACCGCACTTGAAGCGTTCGTAAAATTAAAAATGAAACACCCAAAACTGTATACGGTCTCATAACGAAGACCGACCGTATGTCGATACGTGAAATTCCAGAGGGACGTCGGACGGCGAGGCGCGGGGTGGCGTGAGGCGTAATGACGTGTGCTGTTAATCGAGCTGCGTTCTATAACATGTACAACGGGAACATGAAAGAAATATTCTAAAAGCGACTCATGTAAACACCTTAATCAGAGTATTGTCTTATTCAGAATAAGGTCAATAATTAGATTATTGCTGCCTGTGTAAACAGTCACAGAGATGAAAACTCATATCACAGGGCGTCTGCGATGTTGAGACTACAGGCGTGCGTCCTGCAGATAAACACCTCCACATGAGTAAGGTTATAGCGAACATCGGCGCTGCCGTGATTCGGCTTTTGTGCTGTAGCTAATCCCAGCCGTGCCGGTTACATTCAGTATAACCGCGGGTGACATTTCAGACACCATGTGCCAGAATGTCCTGTTTAGCTTTCACTCCGCTAGAAGCGGAGAAATCGATCCCGAAGAAGCCGCGCGTCTCCACTTCACCGCCCGTCGCCTAGCGACCGAGCTCGATTTGCACGCTCAGGTTAAAGGTGCTTCCGGTGAAATTCACTTCCCTTCTCGCTTTTCATCTTCAACTGACGAGCTGTCAAATTTTAAACAAAGTATTCCTGAGAACGCAATGTTTAGCGTGTTCGCTGAAGATGTCATCGGAAATGGTCCCAAACTAGGACACGGAGCTTTACGTGGCAGAACGCGGAGTGATACGCGCACCGCGAAACGTCCCGGTGCGGTTATACTAAATACAAGCACTCTTAAAATGCAGCTCATCCAATCAGATCAGCGGACCGGAGCGAACTGTTGTAGAAATGACTGCCGTACAGAATTCTAGCACGGCTGTGATTCGCCCGCAGGTGGGCGTGCTGATATTCAGTACAACAGCGGGATTCTATAAACAAGAAATGAATATCACGCGACAGTTTGGACAAAATATTGCCCGATATTTTGTTTATTGTTGCTCCAGCGATAAAAATAGTTCCCAGAAAAAAAACAGAAGCCACAGCTAGGTAGCGCGTTGCTTGCTTGCGTACGTAGAGGCGGCCATGTTTGTTTTTTCCCCTTGCAATTTGCAAATCATCACTTACGACGCACCACAGACTTGTTGGTCCACGCTGTAGGTGTTAGATTCTCTAGCCAGTGCGAATACTTTTTCTTGTAAACGTAGCCAAGAATCAATCCACTTTCACCGAGTGAGGACACGTACGATAACGCAAACGTCGTGAGATTGTCAGGTTTCCTCGCCGCTCCAGACTAACCGTGCGTATGTGTGTGTGTCTGCTTGTGGATTCTGTCGGTTCAGACTAACGTTGTTGTCGTCAGTTGTTAATCAGGTAGTGAGGGCTGAAATGCAACAATAGCAGGATGTCATCGGAACGAAATGACGACCGAGCGAGGAATGAAGCGTGTCGGGTCATGCGGTCGTGGTTGGAAAGGGAAAGTAGCAGCGAAGCCCTGAGCAAATGGTTTTACTTTACATGAACGTACATGTCAGCTTTTTACAGAACCTTTACAATTCATATAACAACTAAACTAATAACGGAAAAGCGACTAAATTCATCAGTTCTAAAGCCACGCGACTGTTCAGTGCAAGTTCATTTCACATTTTATCTATTAGAGGCAGATGAACTGAATTGAGTGAAATATTACACCAACACCCCCCCCCCATTAAATAAATAAATAAATAAAACAAGACAATAACGTCACAAGCTATGTTTATTGACAAACGAGTAAAAAGTGGAGTACGTAATAATAATAATAATTAAAAAAAAGTAGAGTATTTTTCAGAATAAAAAGGTTCATACAAAGTGCATAGCTACAATACATGCCTGTAGAGTACAAACAACTGAGAGAAGAAACTGAAGCAAAGTAACAGGCAGGTACTGGACATTATATTACCTGAATAAACCAAACTACATTTTAAAATAATAATAATAATAATAATAATAATAAATCATCAGCGGTCACATGCTTAAGTTTGAAATCTGTGTATGGGTTGTGCGGTGATGCATGATCCTTTAATATTTCCTTTTTTATTCATTTAAAAATGTGATGTGTTGCAAATAAATATGAAATAAATAACAGAACGAATATTATAAGCATTCAGTTCAAAAATATATTCGATTATTTACAGACAACTGAGAAAGATAGTGTGACATGATTCTAGAGCTGAGGAAATGAACGCGTGATCACGGATGAAACAGGAAACCCAGCAGACGCACAGGTACAGTTCGTTATGGCATCAGAACGACGTCACACAGCTGCCGAACACTAATCTCACTCACACACACACACACACACACACAAAAAAGGGAACCTAATTTCGTCTAATGGAGTGTTTTGGGTTTTTTCCACCCTCATTTTAAACAATAAAAAACAATCAGTGTTCCTCTACGGGGGGGGGGGGGGGGGGGGGGGGGGGGGGGTTGGGGGGGGACTCGTTCACTCGTATCTGACTCATGATGCGTCCCTCTGAAAGAAAGGCTTTATATTGCGTATGGTGCGTTACGGGTCACCTGCTCTTTAATGCCGTCTTCTGAAAAAGGACCCATGCATGTAAAATATGGAGAAGAAAAAAATAATTAAAAAAAAAAAAAAACAACATTTTAGAGTAAAAACAGGAAAAAGGACTTTTCAGTTTTTGAATACAAATGGAAAATTAGGACGAAATAAACAAAAACAATGACCTTGAATTAACTAACCAAGAGAAAATGAACCTGACGCCCGCCCCCCCCCCCCCCCCCCCCCCCCCCACACACACACACACACACACACACACACAGAGTACAATGTTTTACGAACGCAGACTGAAGACAGGAGAGGTACCGTTAGTAAAAAATGAGTGTCAGTGAAGTCAAGCGAATAAATACACACACTTGATTGTGTGTGGTTATTTGGCTAAACTGCTGGTCAGATTCCACAACAAAAAAAAAAAAATACATATGTATAATTAAAAAAAAAAAAAGTTTAAAAATTTGTAAGTGATATCTTTCGAACACGACATCGCAGTGAATTTAATTTTTGAGTTTTTTTTTTTTTTTACCTACAAAAATATACGTGTATAGATATATAGATATATAGGTACTTATTTATTAGAGTTGTATCAAAACCTGGCTAAAACGAACCGCTAGATAAACAAAACCCGCGAAGATTCATGCGGATTCTCTTCGGGACAGACGGCTTCGCTTAGCTTTCATGCGTGATGTGGATATTGCTGATAAGAAATAAAAATGTAAGAAGTGGGGGTCTAAATATTTACAGGACTACACGTGGGCTGATGGAAAAGCGTCCGGTTAGTCAGCGTAATACAGCGCGCGGTGGAACACTCGGCGTCCGGGGACGACGCTGCGTGCGAGCTAGCTAACCGAGACGCGTCTGCATTTCCCCTCGCTCAAAACCGTCAACTGTATAGGCAGCGTTATAGATTTCATGAGTAACAAGTCAGTATGTCTGATCTAAAGCTAATGCTTGTATATACACAGCATAACTCATTTTAAAAAGGTAAGACGGGCTGCCGTTGCGTTTGCTGTTCACGCCGCGAGCGGCCATGTTGATCTGACGTCACTTGCTGAACTCGGGGTTGAGGAGAGCGCGAGTTCTGGGTCATAACGAAAAGACTGACGAATAGGAAAAGGAGCTCGTTATAACGTCTCGTTATAATACTCGAGTGTTGAACAATGAGGATGCGAGTGCACAAAAACCACACAGTCATCCCACCTCAGAGAGAGAAAGGAAGAAAAAGAGGAGGAGAAAAACACAAAAAACGTTCTAGCTGCTCTTGGACTGTAGAAAAATCGAGAGAACTTCTTTTACAAGTGCCTGAAGACTACGAAACCCCTCAAACCCCGTAAAACACCGTCAGTTCACTGGGAACCGGAGCTCGGAGTCACCACTCCTCTTCCTCCTCTCCTTCGGTTTTGAGAGGAAGAGCCGGAGAACCGGTCGGCGCGTGCGGAGACACCAGCATGCTCTGACTCGCCGGTGCTTCCTCTTTCTCCAGCTCCACGTCCTCGTCGTCCGGCTCTTCCTCCTCGCGTCCCTGCGCCCGTTTCTTCTGACAGCAGGGTTTATAGAGATGCGGGTCGATGAGCACTTCTCCAAAGCGGCCTTTGTAGATGATGCCGCAGCACACGCGCTGCCTGCAGAGACGCGGTCAAACACACCGAGTTAGAGTACACGACAGTGACGCGCCGCACGAGTAAAGGTAACGCCGGCCTGCCATCATTAACCATCCTGGTACATCAGCAAATGCCACACAACAAAAGTAACGCACACCTTCGCCAGTAGGTCAGGTCTAAGAAGGAGAAGCACGGCGAGCGGGCGGAGCCTGGAGCCAGCTCGGAGTCAGAGCCATCGTCTGATTGGTTGCTGTAGCTAGGAGACTGGGCAGGGCTAGTGCTGGAGGTGGTGCTGTGAGCATCGGAGTCTGGACAGACAGAGAGAGAGAGAGCGAGATTTACCAATTTGTAACGTTACGCTGCAAGCATCTACACCTCGTAACTCGAATTCCGACTAGGAAAAAGAAAACGGCTCCTCAACTCGGAAATCCTACGTGTAAAGTGTAAATAAGACCCACCGATTTCAATAAAGCAAAACGTTTCCTTAAAACCGGCGTTTTTTTCAAAGCGTATTACCGATATACGTTCTGGCATGTCTGTCTAGGACAGCGTTCAACTAATTTGTTCAGTGGATTTCATTTGTCCACATGATCCAGATTCAGGGTCAGCGATATGACAAATTAACGATATGATTTAAGTAAGATTTGCATAATTACGAGATTATTGTATAATACAGAAAAGAGCATTAAGACTATTCCTAGACATATTTTCTGCAAGTTTAAAAAATAAAAAGTTTATTCTTATTCCACCAGCAGATTATTTTGCTTCTTTCTAGAAATAAATGCCTGAAACAATAAAAAAAAAAAAAAAAGATAATAATAATAATAATAATAATAATAATAATAATAATCATAATCCAATAAATGGACAATTTCAAGCTTATTCGAGATATAATCACTCGCCAAGATGTTATTTGTGCGGTGTCCAGTTAGTCAGTAATTAGATCCAAAATTTATCACACTCACTGTTTCTTTTCAGCTCATTCTGCACTCGGCAGATCTGACTCGGCCTGATTCTTCTAGAAAGAGGCTTCACCTTCTTAGACTTCACGGTCATCTTCAGGCTGGGTCCACCTCGCGCGTCCACCACCTGTAGATCGCCCGAGCGCACGGTGAAACACACCGACACATGGGTTCGATCATAAAGTCACCAAATCATCTTTAATTATCTCCTGGTGCAGTTCATTGTGCTTACGTGATTCCAGTTCTTTTTGGATCCGACCGGAAGCTTCTTCCAGCGCTTCACCAACAGCACGCAAGCGTTACAGATTTCTCCAGAGCGCGTCTCGCCGAGGCTGCAGGAACATCAGAACACAACGTGGAACCGTGCATCCTGACCGCTTGTGACTGTGCTTGTACTCCAGTGCAATAACGACTTCATTCCAGAACTTTCATCCCACTTCACCGATCTTCATAAAAGCATTACTTTATAAACTGCAGGTATGTGGGTTTCATTTCAACTAAAACGTGTATGATGAAAACATACATCGCGCTAGAGTTACGGCTTATCGGTTGGATCCACTACCGAGTGGGAATGTAAGCTTACCCAAAGCAGCTCTGGAAGTCTCGTTCGTAGCGTTTGCTGTCTGTGAAGCGAGAGCTGGAGGACTTCGCCCTGCAGATACAGCATCCATTCAGACTGCGGTACATCTTCGGCTTATGGAAACCAAACATCTGGGAAGACGGGTACAACGAGAAAGTAAGTGACCTCGCGTTAATAATTACCGATAATGCTGCATTCAACACAAAACTCATACCTTGGAATTTCTGTCCTCCGACTAAAAACAAACACAAAAAAAATACGCCTCTCCAAATCGGAATTCCTGCTTGGAAACGCAGGACAGTCGAAAATGACGTAATTCCAAGTTCCAACTTCCGAGGTAAGTTGCATGCCGCATACTGTATTCTATACTTAACCAAATTAAATTAGGAGTATAGAAGTCAAACACACACACACACACACACACACACACACACACACACACACACACCTTTGTTCATGTGAGGACCTCCCATTGACCCCAACCTTAACCTCAGTAACCAGAAGGAAACCTTTTGGCCCACGAGGACCAACCAAATGTCCCCAAAAGCCCAAAGCTCACATATTCCTCTCCTTGTAGGGGACATCTGGTACCCAGCAGGATCTCTCTCTCTCTCTCTCTCCCTCACACACACACACACACACACACACACACACACTTTGTGCGCTATGACCGAGTTATTTAGGCCCATATACATGGGTTATTTCACTCCGTTTAGTATTATTTAGAAACCATTACAAAAAGTCTAGAAGTTCTCACTACAAATGCCATTAACAAATGTAGTGTGTTTTGGAGCCAGTATTTAATCGTATTGGTTTCCACTAGACATAAACATGCTGCCAATAGAACCCAACACCTTACCAGTAAAGATCCACAATGACCAAGGAATATAGTTTCCATTAAAACCAAAACAATTCCCATTAGAACCATTAGAATTTCTGTAACGGTTTCTATGGCTGGTGTGTGTTTTCAGCAGAGTACACATTCGGCTTATTCCTGTGTGTGTGTGTGCGCGCGCGCCCAAAAGACCGTGAAAACGAGAATAACGAGTGCTCCAACAATGAAACGACGTTCTTATAACTGTTTAACTTTACTCTTATTACGCATTCAGATCAGAATTATACGGTATATCCGTGTTTACGTGGGTTTGACAGAGAGGGCGCGAGCTCGCTAACTGTTTTGTGACGTCGTTCAAACATGGCGCCGCCTTCCACAGGACAGAGGAGGAGAAGGGGGAGGGGGAGGAGAGATGAGGGGGAGGGGGAGCTAGAAAAAAATGGAGCATTGTAGTGCGAAGTGGGCGCCAGAAACCAGCACAAAGTACACAAACACTTGTTTATTTATTTATTTTTTAAAGGTGAATAAATTCAGTCACCAGCCGCAGTCTGGTTAAACACAACACTCCTGTGTAAAATAAATAAATAAACAAACCCCCGGCTGAGGGAAGTGTAGTGAAGTGCTCCATGTTGGCTCCTCAGCGCGGAAGCGTTTACACACCGACACCACACTCAAAACAACGACTTTTAAGGTCGTTTCGGCTGTTTGACGGACTCCGTGCTCGGTCAGTCAACACGGTGGTCTCGTCTACGCTGTAGAAACGACAACATGGCGACTTTCACGGCTGTATAAAGAGCAGGTGAGGCGCCGAAGTGAGGAGTTGTGACGCTAAAGCCGGACTGCTGCTGCTCTTTGTCTGTCTGTGTGCGCGCGCCGCTGCGTCACCGACTCCATGCTTTCTACCCGAGTCTTTACTTTCTCACGTTTCATACCGCACACAGCACAGACACGCACTCACTCACTCACTCAGTCTGTTACCACAAACACAACCATACACGCATGCTTCCTGTAGTTGCAGTGTTGAACAACACCCAAACACCTACACACATGGATTCCGGGTCAGACATGTTCCTCAGAGCCCGCTGAACTCTCACATTTGCATTTCAGTGACATATCTAGCCACTACAGCCTGTATCACACGGCACGGGAGAGCTGAGGAGTTCTTTTCTTTCTTTTATTACTTATTTAATCCTCAGTGTACAGCTCCGGCGCTTTAGGGTGCTGTGAGCGCGTGCAGCAGAAGCTCGCGAGTTTGTTTTGAAGCACACCCACCATCATGAGTAGGTGTGTGTGCGCGCGAGTGTGTGTGTGTGTGTGAGAGAGAGAGAGAGAGAGAGAGACCACACACACACACACACACACACACACACACACACACACACACACACACGCAGTTAAAAAGCTGCACCAGCGAACAAATACGATAAGAAATAAGAGAAGTAACCATGAGAACTTTTATCATGTCGCCGATGCGTGTAGCTCAGAGACCCCATGACACCTCTCAGTGCATCCAAATCGACATCAAAAGTGAACTAAAGTGAGAATTTCGAGCAGGATGAAGCATCTATCAAACACGGTTAGAGGAGAGATGCGCGCGCCTTAAAATGGCACCGCACCGACTGGAACATGTGCCTAATGCGCCAAAAAAAAAAAAAGAGACAACCCTGAGACTCGTCACTCTTACAGAACACTGCGCACATTCACTACCTTTACTCCAAACCTAAACAAACACTATCCCGTGCGGTCTGGAGTGAGCTCTCTGCGTGACGGGACGCGGTTCTGTCCCGCATCGCATTGTCACGCGCGTGACATTAAAACTTACTAAAAGCGGCCTCTCAAAATAAACAATAACAACGCAACGCTGCAAGCTTAGACAGTTTAGTCACTTTCTTTTTAACAGAAAAGTGTCACTCTTACCTTGCGAAAAGCTCAATCAAGCGAGTTGCACGCGCCCCGAGTGTCACTCATTAAACAATGCGCCACTGCTGCGCACGCTTAACGTCTCACTTTCTGTCTCGGCGTAGTAAACGGTGTGCGCATGCGCCAGCACCGGCCGTCCACCATTTTCTGAATTTCTTCAATCAACCTCATTTGCATACGCGGCTGACGTCGGGCTGCGTCTGCATTCTATTGTCCATATAAGGACGAGAAAATTACGCGGGAAAGAGGGGCGGGGTCCCGTTGCCAAGGCTCTCTGCCTTTCAGAATCTGTGCACTGCGATCCGAGTGGGCGGAGCTACAGGCCATACAGCAGCTGCGCAGATGAAAACATGAAACGCGCAGGAGCTCGTAAAGTCGGTCGGGGAGGTGGGGGGTTAAAGGGATGGTGTGGGGGTGTAAAAGGGGATGTGGGGGGTGTAAAGAGGAGGTGGGGGGTTAAAGAGGAGGTGGGGGGTTAAAGAGGTGGTGGGGGGTGTAAAGTGGATGTAGGGGGTTAAGGGGGGTTAAAGGGGTGGCGGGGGTTAAAGAGGTGGTGGGGGGTGTAAAGTGGATGTGGGGGGTATAAAGAAGAGGTGGGGGGTTAAAGGGGTGGTGGTGGTGGGGGGGTTAAAGGGGTGGTGGTGGTGGGGGGGTTAAAGGGGCATCGGGTTCTGGGTAAAACACCGCATTACAGAGAGGACAGTCCTGAACCTCAACACAGTGTACACACAGAGCTGTTAGTAGAGCAGATACTCATACTGACTGGACTGAACAGGAACAAGTGCAGGAGCTGTTTCTAACCATTCTATAAGAAGCTAAACATCGGCGGCGATTTTTATTCATTTTATTTTTTTTAAACGCTGTGCACCTTTTCTCCCAGACACTGCATTCAAAAGTATGTGGACACCTGAACATCACAGCCATATGCACTTGTTGAACATCCCATTCCAGATTGATTCCCCCTTATCCCTCCTACGTTGTCATCAAAACAACCGGATTCCTCGTCTATTCCTTAACTTCTTTTCTTTTTTTCTTTTTACAGTGGGGCTTGAAAGTTTGTGAACCCTTCAGAATTTTCTACATTTCTGCATAAATGTGACCTGAAACATCATCAGATATTCCCACAAGTCCTGAAAGTAGATGAAGAGATCCCAATTAGACAAATGAGATAAAAATATTATACTTGGTTATTTATTGATTGAGGGAAATGATCTGATATTACATATCTGTGAGTGGGAAAAGTATGTGAACGTTTACTTTCAGTGTGTGGTGTGAGCCCCTTGTGCAGTAATAACTGCAGATAAGCGTTTGGGGTAAGTGTTGATCATCTGCACGTCGTCTCGGAGGAGTTTTATCCCGTTCCTCAGTACAGAACAGCTTCAACTCTGGGGTGTTGGTGGGTTTCCTCACATGAACTGCTCGCTTCAGGTTCTTCCACAACATTTCTACTGGATTAAGGTCAGGACTTTGACTCGGACGTTCCAAAACATTCACTTTATTCTTCTTTAAGCGTTCTCTGGTAGAAGGACTCGTGTGTTTAGGATCGTTGTGTTGCTACATGACCCGCTTTCTCTTCAGATTCAGATCGTGGACAGATGTTCTGACATTTTCCTTTAGAGTTCGCTGCTATCATTCAGAATTCATTGTTCCATCAGTGATGGCGAGTCGTCCTGGTCCAGATGCAGCGAAACAGGTCCAAACCATGACACTACCACCACCATGTTTCACAGATGGGAGAAGGTTCTTATGCTGGAATGCAGCGTTTTCCTTTCTCCAAACACAACGCTTCACATTTAAACCAAAACTTCTATTTTGTTCTCCTCCATCCACAAAACATTTTTCTAATACCCTTCTGGCTTGTTCACGAGGTCTTTAGTAAACTGCACATGTGCAGCAGTGTTCTTTCTGGAGAGCAGTGGCTTTCTCCTTGCAGCCCTGCCATGCACACCGTTGTTGTTCAGTGTCCTCCTGATGGTGGACTCGTCAACATTAACCCCTGTGCGTCCTCATGTACATTTTTGGTTATTTAATCATTTTGTCTGTGTTAAGGCAAACAGCATACATTTTGCAAAATGTGCATATTTTTATTGGAATTTTAATATTTCACCCTCCTTTGCTTTCATAAATCTATTTTAAACTAGGTACACAAAATGGTTACACTCAGGACCTTAATGACAAAAATGTCCCCATTGAAACCCGTTCAAACTGCAATATTTAACGCCAGTTACATTTAAGCATAAAATCATGCATTCTGTCTTAGTAGGCTTTTCAGAAGAAAGTAAACGTTGCGTATCAGTTGGAACTCGAGGTCCCAGAGCCTGGAGGAAGAGCGGAGAGGAACAGAATCCGAGCTGCTTGAAGTCCAGTGTAAGGTTTCCACAGTCTGTGATGATTTGAGGGGTCATGTCAGGCGCAGGTGTCGGTCCAGTGCGTTTTCTCGAGTCGAGAGTCGATGCAGCATCTACCAGGAGATTTCCGTCTGCTGACGAGCTTTATTCCTTTTCCAGGAATGCAATTCTGGTGTATAATTACCTTAAGTGTGATGTTTATAAAAGTATTTTTCATATTCTAGACTTAAGTCATGAAAAATGATCTACAGTACTTAAGAACTAACACAAACCCAGTTGATAAAATGTCAAATGTTACCTTTTTAATTTCCAATCAGCATTTTTTTTCTGATAGTAGCAGTTCAGCGTTTAAGACGTTGGACTTCTGATCGGAACGGCGAGAGTTCAAATCCCAGCACCGCCCAGCTGCTACGGCCCTTAACCCTCAACTGCTCAGTCGGATAAATGAGATGAACGCAAGCCAAAGCGCCTGCCGAACGCCATAAATATAAATTCACCCGTTGAACAACCAAATTACACCCCATAATTATTGCGATTAATGATAACCAATCCTAATGTCTTCGTAAAAGCATTAATCGATCACTGTTGCTTTATGCACGCAATACAGCTAAAAACACACTATTGTGACGTATTTATACTTTACGTAAAGATTATTGAAATCGAATACTCTTTCATTTCTCCACGGAAAAAAATATACTCGCGCTACGCAACATAGTTAGCGCTACAGATGCTATCCACGTTCCTCTGAAGTGGGCCAATCTACTACAGCACACTGCGGTCCGGAATGTGAGGATGCGCCCCCGGCTCTGCCTCGCTCAAATGTTTCAGTATGCTGGAGGAAACCAAGACGAATAATAACTGAGGTAAGTTTCACTAATTTTGCATTAAGTGGCTGTACACGACTGACCAAGTTATCCCGTTTTCTTTGCTAATGCTAGGTTAGCCTAGCATCGATCCCACTAGTTAGGATTATTAGCGAAGCAGCTAATGCTGAAGACTGAACGATGGTAGTAACTTTTATACTTTCACTTAAATATATTTTTTGACTGGATACGTCCACTTTTAATCGAATCGGTTATCTTTATATGTTATCGTTTCACTTAAGTATCATTTCTAAGTCATTTTTTAAACACAGCTATAATTTTAGTTTGCACACGCCTGCGGTATTTTCTCACCAATTCCTAAAAAGGTCGTCGTATCACCGATTACTGTCCGAGTGTAAACCCTACCCATCTGTATAAAGAATAGCAGCTCATACACACGCAGTAACATCATGTACCGCGGCGTTAGAAAAGTCAGACAGACGGCACACCCGTAAACACACAGTGATTTTAATGAAAGGTTCCGGAACATAACATCATGAACATGAGAGCATCCCTTTTTCCAGTGAGAAGCGTTCACGACGCGATCAATCGCGAAGGGAAACCAAACAAAACAAAGTGGTTAAAGATCCTGGTACGCGGCTCTGAATCAGAACAGACGTACGAACCTAAAGTCGAACTAATCTCCAAGCTAAAATTCCCCAGCTCGGGCATGCAACAGCATTAAACGCCAAAGGGAATGATCCAGTGTTATATCGTGTTTTCCGGCTGGAGAAACAAAAACGTGGTTCATTGGATTTTCACACAGATAAACGTACAGCGATATTACACGCAGACGGATCCGACCTCGACGAGCCGGCAAACACGGGACGACGGGACGCGACTAAACCGCTCGCCCTTACTGCGCGTCCTTTCACCAGTGCCACAAAAGCTTTGTTCGAAGAAAATAAATAATACACATACACAGAGATGAACCTGAACATCAAAAGAAAGAAAGAAACCATACTTCACTTCACACGAGCACCCTCCGAGGGACATACACAGGTGGAGAACTGAAATTTAAATTAAAAAACGAAACAAAATCGTATAACACGTCAATCTCTTATGACTGATATGACACTCCGTGCGTGCGTGTGTGTGTTCAGATTTAAAGCTCCAAAATAGAGGACTTGTGGAAAATGAGCTCAAATTACAGCAGGCCAAATAGACTTTCCATTCAAAAAAACGTAACACATAGTAAGGGGGAAAAAAAAAATGCTGGTCATTTAAGCGGTTAACGTTTTTGTCCGTGCGAGGGCAGGAAATGACAGAAAAGTGACACGTTATTGCTTTCCAGTGTTTTCTGATAAATATAAAAAGTTCGCTGTGGAATTTTTTTTCTTCAACACAACCCAAGTTAATACTGACTGGCGAAAATAAAACCTCATCCTCTAATGCTGTTCACGTAAATCACGCTTCAGTGTCGCTGGAATGTCGTTTACTGACGCGGTCCAGGTGATCCGGTTCGTCATTCAATCCGTGCACGGCTTTTAATGCGCGTGTGACTTGACAAAACGCCTCCGAAGCCGGTTGATACTAAACCTCTTCGGAGCCGCTCATGTTAACACTTTCCGGTCGTTTCCTTTCGTGCAGGGTCACGTGAAGGACCGACACGTTTCTCAAAACACTCGGGACGGTCAAGGGACGAATACAGGAAACTGTCCGACAGCACGCAGGATTCAGAAACCAGTCCTTAACAATGAAGAAAAAAAAAAAAAAAAACCACCAAAGAAAAAAACAGAGCAATTGAAAAACACCAATGATTGGATTCTTTAACGCTGCTCCGAAACGCTTTTCTCCCTTCCGCGTGAACCCTGATTTCTCTGCGGTTTTGGGAGTTTAAACGCCGTGTTGGTTCCGGAGCTCGTTTGCTTCGTGCTCCCGGGAAGCAGCGGCAGTAACGGAGGCAGCAGCAGCAGAGGCAGAAGGATCAGGAGGAGGCTGAGCTGGACAAGGAGAACGATTCGGAGCATTTCTGTCTGGCTATAGCTCCACCCCTTTGGTGAGGGAGGTCTCTAGAGTTACACGGAAGTCGTGCAGAGAATGCAGGACGCTGATGAGAAGGTTGACGGCGAGATTGTCACGCAGCAACGCCGTTTCCTCATACATACGCACGATGATGGGACACTCGACCAGCAGGGGGAGCCAGTGAGGCAGCAACCGATCTCTGAACACAGAGGCAGAGAGGCAAAGAATAAGAAGTGCAATACGGACTGTGTAAATCGAATCTTAGTAAGGTGCACGTGTGTGTGTGTGTGTGTTTTTATGCACACTAGTGTGAGATCCCTACCTTGCCCCAAGGCAGACCAGAAGCTGGAATTTGCCGTCTTTGCCCAAGCTGCGTGAGGTATTGTTGATGGCGTTGGCATAGCGACAAAGAGAGTTGCAGCTGGAACCGATGCGCTCGGCCGGTCGCCGCAGATCGCCCGTCCGATCAGAACTCTCCATATACATCACCGACCTCTCTGTTCAACGCACGAGCGCGCACAGGTGTTATATTCACGCTTGCATTTATTTATACGTACACACAAAGTCTTTAACGTTGTTTTGTTTTTTTTTGCACGCACGCACTCAGTCAAGCATTACCTTGCCTGAAAAATGGACAACTCAAATCATATTTCAATAAGTAACCGTAGATATTTGTGTCGAACGAGATCTCTTCGATAACCTACAGCTTCATGGCAGGAGGATTGAAACCACAGGTCGGGAGACGCACAATTAATTAACTCGAGGTTTGTGAATGAACGGCGCGCTCGGAGAACTCGGCAGCGCAGGACAAACGCTATTTATTTATTTATTTATTTTTAAAGCTGACGAATTTACATGAAATGTGAAGTCAGGATCAATTCAGAGATGAGCTCACCTATGAAGTCCCACAGAAAGACGCTCTTCTGGAAGAGACGAGCGGTGCGGAAGCCGTGATAGAAGAACTGCTCCAGAGCTCCCACCAGACCGCCCTCTCCGCACAGCAGAAGAGTCAGACTCCCTCTCTGACCGGCACGGAGGGAGAAAACATATACATATACATGTACACACACAGACACGAGTCCGGGTCCGTAATAAACAAAAACACTGAATCAAATTCGTGTACGCACGTACCTCCTTCTCTGGTTTGTGGAAATGTTTCACGATGTTGTTCACCGCGTCGCTGATGGCTTCCTGTATCTGATCGGTCGTTGGTTCTAAAACGAGACGCACCGGTCCAAAAAAATAAATCATCATGGCGCAACAGATCGACTGCACGTACAACACATCAGGGGTAATATCCGAGACCCGTAGTAAAACTTACTGCTGCCTCGGCCTGTGATGGAACTAATGCTGATTCGACGGATTTGTGAGGGCGAGCGCTGAGGGGGCGGGGTCTTGGAGCCTCGCCCCGTCTCCTCGTCGGTGCACGGAACAACCAATTCGCCGATCAGGATTCGTTCAAGACTGCCGTCGTCGACGCCTTTCCCCAGCCAGCGACCACAAGGGAATCTTAAACGGGAGGGGGATAGTGACGTTTTATACTTTTCCTTGCGTTTTCTTATATATGTATACACACACACACACACACACGATGTAAAGTGCGGCGCTCACTTGTACGTGTGTCCTGTGATCTCGTTGCGCACCAGCACGCAGTCCACCAGCCACTTGGCCAGAAGTCCGGCGTTGTCGTGGCCCAACTGCACGGTGGTCAGCTTCCCCAGGTTCTGGCACTGCAAGAGCGAGCGAGCAAGCGTGAAGGCACACGGGTAACGGGATGAAAAAACAAAAACACACAACGACTACCCGTTTTATAGAACGGTCACGTGCCAAAGGCTCACACGCCGGCTACCTTACACCCCAGAGGACTCATGCAGCACTCAGAACACTACTCACTCATCTACCCAACTAACGCACACAACCTCCCAGTGTCTTAACTACAGAACATCAAGAAGAAAGGTCTTAAATGTCTTAAAGCAGATATTGACGGAATGCGTGGAAGCAGAGAAAGCGCCTGAAGAACGGCGGGAAGCTAATACAGCTGCGTGAAAATGACTAGTTCTACAGGGAAATCCAGAGAGAGAGCTACTGAAGGAGAGAGAGTGCGCGCGAGAGTGCGCGAGAGAGATGGAGCCAGAGCGCTATGGTAAAACGTGCTCCTGCTGACCTTGAAGGGGATGGAGAGGTGCGTGTGAGCCCTAAAGGCAGACTGGAGAAAGAAACATGACGGGTTAGGACATGACAGATGAGTGAGGGAACAGGCGTGGCGGCGACGCGGCGTTTAAGCCGGCGTCCTCGACGCCGGTTTGACAACGAGCCTCTCATCGGCACGGCTTTTAGATACACACAGGTCGCCGTGGAAACGAGGCACTTTCCACGACGTGACGGTTCTTCAGTGAGCGAACGCATACAAGCCGCCAAACCGTCTAGGGGTGCTGAAGTGTCCAGGTGTGTGTCCATCCATCATACTGAATAAAATCATCACACTAATCTCCAACATTCAAAGCAGATACAGTCCCATCACAACTGTACTCACACACACACACGTACAGTAAAACGATTAAAACTGAATGGAAACGGCAGCGCCGACGTCAGGACACTCACATCGAACGTCATCTCCAGAACGTTCTTCGGGATCTGCATGACGCCCGAGTCGCCCAGTTCTCCCGACACGCACACCCAGGGGTTCGAGGTGGTCATGGCGTTGCTCAGCTTCTTGATCGGGATGATGACGGCGCGATACGGGATCACTGAAGGGACAAATATAAAGAGGCGTACGGAAAAACAGTGAACAACGTTTTCACGTCTTCGGGAGCTTCGTATAAACATAAAATCACTACATTCACTAGGCGACCATTTCCGGTCGGGTCCAAACCACACGTCTGCATGGCCAAAACATCTGGCGAGGTCGCGCCGGACCGAGTACGCGAGATGGCCTACCGACGGAGTGTATTAAAGAGGAGAACGTATCGTGTGAACGCACTGATGGTGGTGAAGACGCTGGTGAAGCAGAAGTAGTCCACCGTGTTCAGACTCAGCAGGTGGAAGAGGAACTGCTCCTTCTCTTCCTCACAGCGCAGGAAGGCGTACCGCTTATACAGCTTCCTGTGGACGGGTTACGCACTCGTTATTACCAAACAAATCCAACGCACACGCAGTACACAAATGCCACAATAATTATTGGCACCCTTCACAAAAGTCGCCAAAAAGGATTGTATATAATAATAATACTGAACAAAAAGGTGTTATTATTGTGTGTGTGTGTGTGTGTGTGTGTGTGTGTGTTCATTATACTTGGTTATAGCTTGGTTAGAAAGCAGCTGCTTGAGGTGCTGAGACAGCAGCTTTTTCTCCAGGGACAGACGAATCCAGGCTCGTGCTCTCCCTACGTCCGTCTTGATCTCGCCCATGTTCTGGATGTGCCTGTGTGAGGGACAGCGCAGACCGTGTGCTTTAGACGGAAATAGATTCGTGACGTGCCGGAACCTTCCGGCGCGCGAATTTCGTCTACGGTACCCTAAGAACCCACCTCATGTCCTGCACGACTGACGCGCGCAGTACTGACAATCCCGTGGAGGACTCCGACTTCCGTTTCTCCTGCCCGGGAGACACTATGTAGGAGATTTAAAAAAACAAACAAAAAAAGAGACACCCAGACGAGTGTAAGCACACGTGGATTTGTGCGTGCGTGTGCGCGTATATACGTGCATGTGTACGTGTATATCCATGTGCGGCACCTGAGGACTCCGCCTGCTGCTCCATCTTCTCCACTCTGTCCTGGTAATGCCTTAAATGGGACCATAATGCAGACTTTCCCTGCAAACACACACACACACACACACACACACACACACACACAGTGAAACTCAAACTCAACCGTGTACAGGAAACGTGTACAACTGAAGTGTTTGATTATGTATTCGAGTGGAGAAAACCGTGGACGTGAAGAAATCCTCACCTGTTTGACCTGCAGGCCGTGGCTCCATATCCTCTCCAGCAGGTCACACAGACTAGCGATGAGCGTGTTCTCCTCCAGGCCGGTGATGTTAGCCTCTCCGTGCCCGAGCGCCACGGCCTCTCGACCCATCTTCTCCACCAACATCCGCTTAGTCTGAACACAGGACGCGCACCGTTACTAGATGAAATACTGAATAATAATAATAATAATAATAATAATAATAATAACAACGTGAAACCACACAGTTCTGCAAAACTCTGTTCTCAATGAACACCAGTGACTAAGTGTAAACAAACCAACAAACAAATAATTAAATAATGTGCGTGAGAGCGAGAACGTCCGTGACGGATAATCGGATCCATACGCACCTTCATTTTGCATTCCTTCAGTAAGCCCTCCACAAACTTGGAGTTGGTCTGAGCGATGACCGCTGGGGAAAGGTCAGACAGTTTGGGTTGCCTCAGGTTTTTCCCCAGGCTACGCGCCTCCTGCATGTACTTCTACAGAGACATACACATGTTAGCATCTCTCTCGTTCTCTGCGTGTGTGTGTGTGAATGCCTATTAAATGTTAAACAAAAATAATATTCCTGACTAAAACTGGCTTCACACGGTCTGACGGTGTGATTAGGGGCGTGCCGATCGCGATCCCGCGAGAGCTCTGGCGCTTAAGAAGCACTGGCGAATTTGTCGTCACGCCTCGCCGTGCTTCACGTTCGTATCTAGGCTCGTTCACACGGGTCTCACGCAACAGCAGGCCTCAAAACATACCAGACTGCAGGTTGAGAAGGACTTTGTGGGTGGTTTAACGCGACGGCTCGGTGCCCGGACCCACTCCGAGGAAGCCGTAGAGCTCTGCACCCCCGAACACCCCTCCACTGGCTGTGGAGTGGTACAGCCCACAACCCAGTGACCGACGACGAGAAGAACGACGGCGCAAAGCAGGAAAAAAAAAAAGAACATGCGGATGAATAAAATGGATTCAAACACGTAGCTAATAGAAAGCCATGCAAGGCAAAGATATAACAGGAAGCAAACTCGACCAACAAAAAAAAAAAAAAAAAAGGAAGACGCAAACATGAGAGACATGCTCTGGAAAGACTTCGCATACTAATTATCTTATCATATTAAAAAAAAAAAAACACACACAACTGTAGGTCGTATTAAATCTAGTAGCTGCTGAATGTAATTATTAAATGACACACGCACACACGAAAAAAAAAAACAACAAAAAAAAAACAAACCAAGGTGCCAAGCTACCATGTGATCGTCTCCGGATCGCCGTACTACAAACCATCTATCGCTAAATTAGTCGAGAAGTCCGACAGGATCGTCCACGGAGGCTTTTTCATAATATTAAAAGTAAAAACGGGGAAGGATTTATGTCTCTCGGAGAACGCGGAGAGATGAATCGAAACGACGCGCGCCGATCGAAAGGGACACGACAGAGAGCGAGCGCAGGGAACGAGAGAACAGAGCGATGGCGAAAGGACAAGGTCGTACCGCACCTCTTTGAGGTCGTTGTCCAGCCCGAGGTGATCCGTCTGCGGTCTGTGCCAGTCCCTCCTCCGCTGAGCCGCGCCGGCGCGATTAGACCACCTGCTGAGAGAACGTGTGTGTGTGTGTGTGAGTGAGTGTGAATATCACACGAACGTGAGCATGTGCACAAAAACAAATTAATACAACGATTCTAGTAACCCTGGTCTTCACTTTTCTAACTGGTGTGTAAAAACAAACCGTGTGTCTTCCTATCATCATCGTGTAAATTTATCAAACTAATCCCACCCTTCATCACGTGTTCATTAGTGCGTGCTGCGGAGGAGCAGATTAAACAGTGTGGGTGGACTGGATGAAGGACAAAATTTTTAAAAAGAGGCGACGCTAGAAATCAGGGACCCGGGGGGAGCGGGACCGTACGCACTTGTTGGTCGGGCCTGAGGCGAGGACGTCCGACTGCAGCTTAGGGAAGAAGCCCTGCTTGTATTTGCCTTGGCCGATCTTCATGTCTAACAGGTGTGGATGAATGGCCGTGTGGTCGATTTTCATCAACCGCTGCTCAATGGCCTGAGCTGGAAAGCAGAAAAGAGCCTCGAGTCAGACGCTCGGACGTGTCGTGCCCTGTCCGTATGGACAGCCGCGTGCGTAAACGTTAACGAAGAAGCGTGACGTCTCACCGGACTCGTCGAGGAAGGTGCACCTCTGGTAGACGGAGGAGCGCAGGTTGGGCGCGCGCACGTTGTAGAGGCGGGCCTTCTCGATGCGTCCGTCGAGCACGCGCAGCAGGGGCTCCTTTTCCTCCCACTGGGACAAGATTTTATTGTCGATGAAGGTGGCGAACATCTGGGTCTCGATGAAGCGGCACAGGAAAGGCAGGTATGGCTCTGGCTGGTCTGACAGGAAGGAAGCCTGGAGAGAGTTTAAAAAAAAAAAAAATGAAATGCCTGATTAGTCTAGGAAATGTCTAGACGTGCCCACATCGGAGAACATGCACGGTGTTATTTGGTCACCTTGTCAAAGTTGTGCATCTGCTCCCGGTTGGAGAGCCACGACTCCAGGTCTGGCGAGTTCTGAATGACGAACGCCTCGTAGTCGGCGAACATCGCGACGAAGCGAGCGGCGAACACCTCTCTCAGCTGCACGTTTAGCTTGGCGTTCCTCAGCTCCTCCTCCTCGATGCCGGTCCTCGATGCCGCCATGTTCTCCTCCACCACCAGAGCCCTCTGTCCGGCCACCAGCTCCTCCAGACGTGCGACCTTCACCCCCGTGCGCTTGGCTAGAGCCTGAAGGCGCTCCAGAGTCGGGTTTCCCTGCAGCAGGTCCGCAACATCTAGCGGCAGATTTCCGTTCCTCCCGTCGTCTACCAAGTCTCTCAGGGCTTCGGGCCCAGTCACGCGTGCCCGAGTGGAGGACGGCGGAGGCGAGGGAGCGCCCCCTTCCAGACGCAGGCCATAGCTCAGCAGCAGCTCGCTCAGCTCCTGGATGAACTCGGCCTTGTTGGGGAACTGTGGGAAATCCTCAGGCAGCTCCAGGCAGTGATTGTCAATGTCCACGAAGCAAAGGTTCGCCTGTAAAGACAAACAGTTACTACCCACGTCCTCCCGTCAGAACATACACAAACTAGTCCGCAATGATGTCGGGATGTCCCATTTCAACGCCTTTGATCATTTATTACTGGGGCATTGTGTGAAAACGCTCACAGATATAACGTCATGATGTTAAAAAAACAAACACAGTGATCACGTGTAAAAGATAGTGTAAGGGTCGAGACAGCTTTCAGTGCTAGGACGGAACAATCCCCCGTCGCTGCACTGAAGAGCGTGAGGTCACCGACTACACCACTGAGACACTGGACATGCTGTGTGCGCTATACTGAGTGCGCGTTCACCTCTTGAGGCAGTTCCAGTTTGGAGCGCTCCGTGCCCTCTTTCGACTGTAAGCCCATGATGTAGGGCACGGGGGCATCGAGAAAGTGCAGCAGGGAAGCAGGCAGGATGGGCACGTACACATGCTGCCACTGGAACGGAAAGAGGAGCGTAGTGATCCCCTCTGCTACCACCATCAGCCTCTGATAATCTACAAACACACACACACACAATCTTATACGCGTTTAGAAAACCTCCAACAATGCCTCGAACAACCGACCGAACCGAAAAAGCTTTCAGAGTACAGCGGAAGTCTGCATCCGCATCTGTTCTGGGCGTTTTCACACACATTTCATAGCAATGGGATATTCACTAGGCCACCTCCTTTGCTTACACCTCCTCCTGCTCCACATCAGAGACACGGACGTTTCGGACGCGTCGGAGGCTTGTTTGGGATCGCTACGTGCTAACTTTAGCGAGGGTTTACTCTGAACCGATCAAAGGAAGTGGCAAGGACATGCCAACACCGTGTTCTCAGGGTTCCATGTTCCCAATGAGCACGTGACGGAGGGTCCCATGGTCCCCAGTTCTCAGGGTCCTGTGTTCCTCGGCTCTATATTGGCTTAAGAAGACACGGGTCACGACGTTGGTCAAACAAGGTCACAGCTTCTTTAGGTGAAAACTAGCCTCGCATGTTTTTGAACCGAATTCTCTCACGACTTATCGTGGCTTATTTATCTCATTTAATCCGGTTTGTTTTTGCCTCCAAATATGCTCGTGTATATTTTCCGCATTTATTTGAATCGAGTTCACTTTTGAACAATCTGTATTATTTTTTTAAAGCTGTTACTGACATCCCGCTGCAGAAATGTCCGAATACCAATGCGGTGATGGTCACGTTATGTGACGTATAAACCTGGGGAACACGGGACCCTGGGAACATAGGAACGACCCCGCTTCAGCCTAGCAATTATTATTATTATTATTATTATTATTATTTATAATTATTGATTAGCACTAAAAAGACAAGGAGCTCTAGAAGATCCTCATGGCGCGCCTCAGACCAACTCTCCTTCCTAACTGCCTGTGACTACAACCGTCCTGTCGGCTTGGAGAGGGGTCTGATCCGATAGTGCGGAGTAAAAACGAGCATGGAAGGCCTAAGTAAAACCTACACTTCCAGCGTTCCTTTTTACACCTGCATCGATTTGAGTCTCACCTTGTGAGTAAAGCAGAACCTGCATCTCGAGCAGGACGCAGGTGAAGAGCTGCACCAGGTTCTCGACGCCCAGCAGCCGAAAAGCCTCGCCCAGAGGAAAATCTGCCAGCGGCAGCTCCGCCGGTCCTGGCCGCTGGCACACGATGGGCTCGTACACGCCGTGGAACTTTAAGGAGCGTCCGGGAGGCGGCAGCGGGACTTCGTACAACACGTTGTGCACGTAGCTTTCCAGCGGCAGAGGAGGCGGCTGCTGGGCCGTGACCGCCCTGTGCAGCTGGGACAGGAAGCGCTGGCACGCGTGCATGAAGGGCATCGGCGTGATCAGGCACAGCGCTTTGGAGACGTACAGCGTGTCCTGCTCGGCGTCGTAGCTTGAGGAGCTGCAACAACGCTGACTCGCGGAACAGGCGGAGGACAGAGACTCGGCTTCGTCCGAGCTGCTGGTTAACGAGTCCATGCTGGAGGAGGACGAGGAGGAGGAGGATGAAGGGCAGGCGTTCGAAGAGGCGCGCTCCGCGTGGTGCATCTGGTGCAGCGTCTGCATGGCCGAGCGGATCTGAGTGCTGGTCACCTCCTCGTAGAAGGTGTGTACGAAACCGTAGGTGCGAGAGCCGTCCTCACGCGTGATGAGGAACGAGTGGAACTTGGGGGACAGGGAGTCCTTCTGAGTGCGGAACGACAGGCCTTTAGGCATGCAGAGCTGGAGAGAGCGCAACAGAGAGAGAGAGAGAGAGAGAGAGAGAGAGAGAGGGAGGGAGGGAGAGAAACATGGACATTTAATGGAATACCACCACAGGCTACTGTACTGGGGAAAGAAAATAAATAAATATTTCAGACATTTGACCTTGCTGTGACCTCGACCCTGTTTGGATCGATTCCGAAATCGAATCAGTTCGTCTGCTGGTTACGATGATGACGATCCCATATGAATCCTACAGACGTCCAAGCACTCGCTCGTGAGAGTAATCTCAGACGCTCGGAAAAGGTCGTGTGTATCTACTACGTGCGTATTCGGATGTTATATGAACAGAACGGACACTTTAAAAAGAGCCACTCAAATCCTGGCTGGTAGCAGAGGCTCGTGAGCTGACGTCACCGCTCAGGGGTTCCTCTTTCAGGCCTCAGAGCACGACGGGCTGCTTCAGTGCTGATATAAGCAGAAAGGGAAGACTGAATAATTAACGGCTCCGTCAGCGGCGTCGGGCTTACGTTTACGTCGCTTACGCAAAAAAAACCAAAAAAAAACAAAACGACCTCGCAGCAACGGGACGCAGGTCAGGGAGTCCCGTTACGTTCGGCAGCACAAGAGGCAGTAACACGAGCCCTCGACCGAGACCGTCTATGAGCAGTCGCCGCATCTGCACCGTGACACAGAGCAGGGGTTTATGGGTAAGCGTGTAGATCACATGACTATGCCGTGTCAGCGAAACAGCGATAGAGCACGGCTTTTCAAGTGAACATACATAATTCACGTCACCTGTGTAATTATTAAAAGAGGTTTCATTTTCGTGGCCTTTCACAAACTCCTCGCCGTATCTTGTGACGACGAGCACGCGGGCAACGGAGATTTAAAACGATTTCCCGTCCGACGGGACCGCTTAACGCAACCGAGAAGGCTCGAGCGGACTCCTCGACCCCGGGTTCAGCAAGTGGCATCAAATCAACATGGCCGCTCACAGTATCGACAGGAAACTCTTAAACGAGTTATACTCTGTATACATTACCCCTCCCCCGCCACACACACACATACAAGTATTCGCTTTAGATCATTCGACAATTGATTAAATCCACGCCGACTGTACAGTTCACTCTATTGGGCGGGGCTATACTGGTGTACAGTTCACCGTTTTGGGCGGGGCTATACTGGTGAACAGTTCACTCTTTTGGGCGGGGCTATACTGGTGTACAGTTCACTCTTTTGGGCGGGGCTATATTGGTGGAGAGTTCACTGTGTTGGGCGGGGCTATACTGGTGTACAGTTCACTCTTTTGGGCGGGGCTATACTGGTGTACAGTTCACTCTTTTGGGCGGGGCTATATTGGTGGAGAGTTCACTGTGTTGGGCGGGGCTATACTGGTGGAGAGTTCACTCTTTTGGGCGGGGCTATACTGGTGTACAGTTCACTCTTTTGGGCGGGGCTATATTGGTGGAGAGTTCACTGTGTTGGGCGGGGCTATACTGGTGTACAGTTCACTCTTTTGGGCGGGGCTATATTGGTGGAGAGTTCACTGTTTTGGGCGGGGCTATACTGGTGAACAGTTCACTCTTTTGGGCGGGGCTATACTGGTGTACAGTTCACTGTTTTGGGCGGGGCTATACTGGTGTACAGTTCACTGTTTTGGGCGGGGCTATACTGGTGTACAGTTCACTGTTTTGGGCGGGGCTACATTGGTGTATAATACCCACCATGTTGACGGCATCCTGGTCAAAAGGGTTGCACGCGATGTTCTCCGGGTAGTGAGCCAGCACTTTGGATTTGAAGGTCCTTTTAAGAGGACTCTGGTCAAAGTTCTCGCCTAGAGAAAGAGAGAGGAAAGAAGAAGAGAAAAGATGAGTGGAAGAAGGGAACAGATGCAACATTACTCTCTGCATCACTAACAATTTAACTTTCCCAAAAAAAGTCAACTAAAATGATACGGTTTACGACTTTCTCCGGATCGCGGATGCCCGAGCCGATCAAAGGAGAGCGTTTCGACCGTGCGACGGCCGCATAAATTAGGGCGGAGTCCACGTGCGAAAGTTGTATATATGGGGCACGTCGTGTATATGATATGCAAACGAGTTAGTGCATAATTCGAGGACAGGCGCTCGTTTCTACACAGCATCCGAAGTCTATAATCGGACCTCGGCGTTCGCTCGTTTCTATAGACCTTTGATGAAAGAGTCAGGGTATTGGATATTACACCAAAAAAATACAGCGCACTGCGATGGCTCGATCTAGCAAGTCTTTTTGGTCATGTGACAGGGTTACAGCGCTCTTCTGGGACAGCTAATCTGCTTAGCTCACAGTACTGGTGTGACGAAGGGAAGGACAGAGAGAGAGAGACAGAGAGACAGACAGACAGAGAGAGAGAGAGAGAGAGAGAGAGAGAGAGAGAGAGAGAGAGAGAGAGAGACAGAACAACCGAAATAACATTTTTTAAAATGGGCCAAAACGAGAAATAAAAGCCCTCCACCCACATCACTGAAAACATGTCGCGAGGATAACGGAAGAAGAGAAGGAGGGTAAGGAAGCAGCCGCAGAGAAGCAGGGGCGGGTTTACAACAACAAGATTGGAGCAGAATGACCCACATCTGAGCAGCGCACCTCACTCAGGAAGGGCTGGGAGGAAAAGAGGGAGCGACGCGCTATAGGAGAGGCGTAACAGTAGAGGAAGACTAGCGCTGAGCTCGTAGGCGTGTCACCGCCATTCAGCGCTTTTCAGCTCCGCGGAGAAAGCTTCGTCGGCAAGAAACCTAGCCTACTGTAAAACGCACGGTTTACTACACGACGTCATTTCTTTCTTATTTGTTTTAATGAAGCGAAACAAGTGTGGAAAAATCCGTGCCAAGGTTTGGTCATGGCTTTCAGCAGATTAGCAGTGTGAGCTAACTGAACTAGCTACAAACACTCTCTCCAAAAGAACCACACTTACCTCTCTCTCTTATATATATATATAAGTACGTATTTTCTATTTTTATTTGAAACACAAACGAAATGACGCATTAATAAGTGAGAGAAGTAAAAAAAAAAAAAACGCTCGTTTGATGTACATCACGTGCCAGGCTTTGTAAGCTGCTATTAGCCGATTAGCAGCGCGAGCTAACCGTACTAGCTCCGTCCGCTCTCCTGAGACATGGACGATCTTCGTGCTACTTCTTTTCCCAGCTTTCTTTTCCCGCATAGCGTCTCGATACGCAACTGTCGTATGAAAGCACCGTTATGAGCCGTACACAGGAAGTGAAGTTGTGACGGCGGAAGGATGAGGAGGGATGGAAGGGGCTGAAGGACCGTTAGGAGATTAGCGGTTATTAGATGTTAGTGATGCTGCACATGACGAGCATGTTTACCTGCAGTCTCAGCCTCTGGGTCTCTGCCCTGACGATCTGCCTCTAGCCACTGGTACAAAGCTGAGATGGAGCAAAAGCAGACAAACAAAAACAACAACAACAAAAAAAACAAAATGTCAAACCAAGCATGGATGGAGAAGCAGAAACGAACAAACGGAATTAATACATAAAAAACAGGCATGAATGAGTGCGTGAGCATAACATAAATAAATAAATAAAAATAAAAGACAACAAACATGGCACGGCCAACACGCCGAGCGGGTTAATGAGGGGAGCGGAGGACGGACGGACGGAAACGGAGCCTCTTTAAGAAGGTTAAGGAACGGTTTTTGGGGGAATGTGTCGAGTAAGTAAGTAAATCATCATTTCAGGAACGCTGTAGTACAGCTTCACCTAAACAATTCATAACACAACGTTTACACGTTACATTAGTAACTGAAACCGACTGAAGATTATACGTGAATAGTGCGCACGCGCGCGCGAGAGAGAGAGAGACTATATTTAGTGCTGTGGAAAAAGCATTTCTTCTGTTTTTGTGTACATCTCGTACTAAATTGTTTCACAAAATAAGACGAAGGCAATCTCAGTGAACACACCACGCGGTTTTTAAATGATAACGTTATTTACTGAAGCAAAAAACTGAACGCATACCGGCTGGGCCTGTGTGAAAATGTAAGATATTGAATGAAACTGGGGTTCAGCTGGACTAGACGTTACCAGACATGATTACTGCAAGCCCTGTTCACTCAAATAGAACTTTTCCAACAGCGGGAAGTTGGTTAAAAGCTCTTACGGAGTAACCCACCATGGCAAAGTCGAACGAGATTCCAGAAATGATGATGAAGGTGATTGAAATACATCAGTCTGGGAAGGGTTACAAAGATATTTCTACCAACCAGGCAATCCCAAAAGAGCCAAGGACAACATCAAAGCGTCGACAGTAAAGCTCACTGTTCAGGACTCCACTATCGGAAAGACGCTGGGAAAAAATGCCATCCATGGAAGAGTGGCGAGGAGAAAACCACTGCTAACCCACAACAACATTAAGGCTCGTATGAATTTCGCCAAAACACACCTTGATGATCCTCAAACCTTTTGGGAGAATGTTCTGTGGAGTGGAAAGTGGAACTGTTTGGAAGACAGGGGTCCCGTTACGTCAAATTCCACAAAAAGAACATCACACCTACGATCGAGCATGGTGGTGGGAGTGTGATGCTGTGGGGATGCTTTGCTGCTTCAGGGTCTGGGCAACGTGCACTAATTGAGGGAGACGTGAATTCTGTTCTCTAGCAGAAAATCCTAAAGGGGAATGTCCGGTCTTCAGTCCGGAAGTTGAAACCCGAGCGCGACTGGATTCCGCAGCAAGACGATGATCCCAAACACAGGAGTGAGTGAGAAAGACTGATCTCCAGTTATCGGAAGTGTTTGGTTGCAGTTATTATTGCTAAAGGTGGCACGACCAGATTTTAGGTTTAAGGGGGCAATTAGTTTTACACATGGCCGGTAGGTGTTGGATAACTTCAATAAATAAATAAAACCCGTATTGTGTGTTTACTCGGGTCGTCTTTGTTTTATGTAGCATTTCATTTGAAGATCTAAAACTATTTAGAATGAGATATATATATATATATATATATATATATATATATATATATATATATATATATATATATATATATATATATATATATATATATATATATATATAAAAAAGCTCAACTAATTATTCATCTTGGACAGAACTTCCGGAACACCCCGAGGCGTGTGTCTGAATAAACTGCTCACCAGTTTCCCACGGAGTAAATCGGGAGGTCGTAACGTACCGTTGCATCAACAACCTCAAGCGACAGGCACGAGCACGTTTCCAGCCGAACCACGTGCGCTCTGGGAACCTGGCATCCTTCCACCGGTCGTTAAAAGCAATCTGCTCGGGGGTGTGCGCGGCTCGGTTTCCGACCAACGTGAGCGGCGTGATTAACGTCCCGCGTTAGCGTTCCGCGCGTCGTTCACGTTTCACACCACGGAGTCGTTTGCGTTTCTATTACACCTCTTCAGAATGAGTGTGACCTTCACGTCAGAGAGCGACACGTCGTTAGATCATCCGTGCACTCGTTTCGAACGCCGGGCCAGAAAAGACCGTGTGTGTGTGTGTGTGTGTGTGGAGGGGATGGGAGAGGGGTAAAGGAGGTAAGACGGCATCCTAGCGACAGGAAAAATGCTCTGATCGGAAGTCTAAACGATTTCAATAACAAATCGGCGCCATGTAAAGCAGGCGTGTGGTGCTCGCCAAGCCTTATCTGAGCGCACGGATTACCTGATGAGTTGGAGCGCTCTAAAAAGAGCAAAGTCGACGCCAACACACACACACACACACACACACACAGAGAGCCCTTCGACCTTCTACTTTACTTGGACACAAAGCACTCCACACCAGGAGTTATCCTGTCCATGAAGTTCAGAAACAATTCATTATTTTAAAAACTTATTTCATTAAAACATGCATTATTATTATTATTATTATTATTATTATTATTATTATTATTATTGATGTTTACAGCACTTAAACATGGCTGTAGTTTCATACAATCAGAAAGTCAATTCAAACGGTCATCGTGTCCTGAAGCGACTCAAGATAGCACAGCTGTTACACAAACAAACACACAGCTAATATTCTGACGGACGAGCGTACACGGTCGAGTGGGTTTTTTTGTGTGTGTGTGTGTTACGCCAGCACTTCACTCGGACACGCCCGAAAGTCTGTCGGGTTTCCTCCACCGCTTCGTCGCGTTTGCAGCTGGTATCGGTTTCAGATTTCACACTAACTCACGCGGTGACGCCGTAAACACCGACACGGCTGGCCGTGCACAAGTACGAGCGGAAGAACATCACCGCCGCCTAAAAATGTTACGGCGCGGAAAATGATACGATTGTCCATTTACGTGGATTGTTTTCCTAGAACGGCACACCCCATAGTGCGTTATTCCTCTGATGCCACTGTTGGGGCCTCGAGCAAGGCCCTTAACCGTCTCTGCTCCAGGGGGCGCTGTATCACGGCCGACCCTGCGCTCTGACCCCAACCTCCTGACATGCCGGTGTATGTGAAGAAAACAATTGCACTGTGCTGTAATGTATACGTGATCAATAAAGACTCGTTATACCACAGCGATCGTAACGGAAGACGTCATGCTTTTTAACCGTCGTTCTCTCACCAGCCTCCATTTTTATTTATTTATTTATTCGTGTTGTTAAGACTCGGATTATAACGGCATCGGGGGGAAAAACAACTTTCTATCGGCTTCGAGCATTCCGGTCATCTCTGCTCCAGAAAACTAACCGGCTTTGAATAAACGACCTTCAGAAGTCGACTGGAATCCGAGGAGGTGCGATTACGTTAGCACCGTCTTTGTACTCGTCGTGACTCGGGAAATAGTAGGGGTAGTAAACCGAATCTCGCGGGACGAAGCGTCTACGATACAGACAGCGTCAGGAGATACAGACAGGACGGAGACGTAGGACAAAGAGCGACGTCCTCTGAAGCGGCGTTTATGGCCCGGGCGCGAATTAGGAGAAACGAAACCGGCGAGACGATTAGTGCAGAAAACGTAACGGCTCCGCCGCACACGTGACCACAAAGGATAACGTATACGGCACAGACACGCGATGACAAAAATAACCGAGACGATTCCACGCCACGGCGCTACAGCGCCATCACGCTACAGTAGGACACGACACGCCGATTTTCACTCGGGACCGGAAACTGTCCGACGATTTCATTTAAAACACCCCAAGACTTCCGTCTCGCTCCGGACCTCCCGCTGGCGTCGTGACTGTCGTCGTGAGCTGCTTTCGCAACAGTGAGAAACGCGACACAGGTGCTGCTTATTCGTGCGCCGAGCGGAACCGAGCCACGCGCTTCAAATCTCGAAACGGAAACTCAGAAGAGCTGTAAACATGTTTTTTTATTTTTAAGTGAACAGGTGTGTGATGCAAATTTCTCCACGCCGCCAATCACGCGAGTAGATCGGACGGCCGCGTAACAAAACGGTGTTCATAGGAAGCGTTGGAATGGATCCAGAGAGAGGAGTCACGTCTCGGCGAACGCGTCTCGACTAACACGAACACCTGTGTGATAAGTCATCGAGCAGCAAGACCACCTTTTTTATTTTTTTTTATATATTTTTTTTTTTTAAAGATAAAGAAGACTGCTGTAATAAAATGTTGTGAAACACTACGAAACCTTCAGGTGCAGCTGAACAGCTCGGGGGCACGTCGGTCTTAATTTGGGGCATGAGAAAGCTTGTCCCCGATGAAATCCCAGAGAAATTAATATTTCATTTCCTCTACAGACAAGGCTGCGGCGATCAGTTTAGGATTTCATCTCTTTGCATAGCTCATAATATAAAATGATGGGGTTTTTTTTTTTTTTTTTTTTTTTTAATTACACAAAGCCACAAACAAGGAAATCATTTCACTGCTGGATTACAGTAGAAAAGCCTGTGTGTGTGTGTGCGTGTGTGTGTGTGTGGGAGAACCCTCTGGGATTTAACGCATGTGTTCAGTCATGCACGGAGATGATCAACAGGAAATGTGCGTCCACGGACTTAACAATGAGAGCGGACGAGTGCTGCGGTCTGCTCGGCCGGGAAGGCATCAGGAAAACCCTCTCTCGCACTCTCTCGCTCCCTGCCCTGCTGGAATCACAAATAAACAAACGCTTCTTAAACCGCAAACTGTTACGTTAGCGAGCGTTTGATCGGCCGCGTTTGGAGTGCGCGAGGGACGATGGACCCACCGCAAACGAAGGCGAGAGTGGATTCTCAGGCAGGATATTCTTGCAGGCTCAGCACCGTCATTTCGCCGACTCGACGTGCGCTGTCCCAATTAAGATCTCATGTCTGATTGCCTGAACAATATTTCCTCAAACAGAACAACACACGGAGACCCTAGTAATAATTCTGCTTCTGAGGGACACCAACACCGCTGGCGTACTTGCTATTGGGTTTGCACGTAGTTCAATCAACCAAAAATAAATGAAGAAATAAACAGTGCGCGCAGTGACGAAAACGTACTCGCGGAACTCTTTCCCTCGTGGGTTAGAAATACGCCGACTGTGATGTGCAGCAGAAAAACACCCGACGCAGCGGATTTCCATTCTGGATGTAAACGGAGCGGTTTTGTAGCACCCGGACGGTCTCCTCGTCATCGTATACACTAGACCGTCACCGAAAAACAGCACGGAAGGGCTGCTTTTATATGACGGGCCGCCTCCAGAACATTCCTCGGAACCGACCTCGGCCCTAAAACGGATACGGGAGAAGACGCCGGCGACGTGCTTCACGGGTCGCGTTTGTAAACGAAACGTAACGGGTCTACGGATACGCCCTCAAGAGGAACGGAAGACGTACGCAAAACACAAGACCCTTTCGCGCACCGCGCCCACGCTCACAGTTAAGATTCTCGAACTTTTCAATCACCGCCGGAGCTCTTCAGTTTATAAATAAATAAATAAATAAATACATAAATAAATAAATAAATAGTACAGAAGTGGGGAAATTCTGTTTTTTTCTAGTACAAACCACGTAGAAATCGTCAAAACCTAATAGTTTAAGCCACTGAACAAGTGTATTACACAGCTTGAAAAACAAACAGCTTCTACTACTTCTAGCCAAGTTTTGGGGGCGGAGCTATGTACATTGGTGGAAATGGGGGGGAGGGACTAATCAATCAGTGAGTACAAAAAATTATTCAGATCTTAGTCAACTTCACCAGTTTTTATATATATATATATATATATATATATATATATATATATATATATATATATATATATATATATATAAATTTTCATTAATAGGACATCTATTTTTTGAAGAAAATCATTCAATCCAGTACGAGTCATTTGACCCCCTTTATGCATTCGTGAATGTTTTTGGTTCATGCACCGTAGGCTTAAATATCAAACATCTAAAAGGTGTGTGTTATAGCTGACTCCTAGATGAACACTGTACAGTTGGTTATATGACTGTAAGTCATCCCCTTCAAATGCTAGTGAAGTTAGAAACGTTACATACGACACTGTTATACACTTTAGAGACGGTCCCTTAATTTCGAATGTCGAATATAATATCGAATATCGAATGTCGAATAGAATATCGAATATCGAACGTCAACCCAACTTCATGCCAGCATATGAATGTTGACTTTCACTACATATATCGATCATGCAATTTTAAAGGATTTTTTTTTTTAAACCTTAAGAACTGAAGAATCTAGTGTGTGTGTGTGTGTGTGTGTGTGTGTGTGTGTGTGTGCGTGTGTGTGTAATAAATGCTGTGTGCGTGAACGGGTTAATGTGATAATGTAGGCTAATATTTGGAGGAGGAGTGATGGTGTATAAAGCGGATAAACAGTGGAGTGGATGGCGCAGTTGAAAATCACAGAATCATCACGTTACGGTTAGAAAAAGCTTTTTTTTTTTTTTTAAATAATGCGAGATAAACAAACTCCTTTCTCCCAGAAACATAAATGTACTGCAGGCTTTGGATCAGCTGCGCGCGCTCACGTAGCTAAAGAAAACACACAGTGGCGTGTGTGCGGGTTAAAGCGTGTTCTCCAGCCCCATAACGCGTAGGATAAAGAACCGTCAGAATAAGAGCGGGTGTTACCGGCTAAGGCGTCGGGCTCGAGGCCCGTGTCCGTGTCCAGTCCACATAACACGAAGTAATGGGCGAAGCGACACGACGCCGTTGTGCTCGCGCTCATCTTCTCGGCTCGCTTTGTCCGGGTCGGTCCACGTTGTCTCTGTGTCTAGGACCACAGTGAGTCCATTTCCGAACTGGGTTTTGGGGTTTGTTCCGTTTCAGATGATCTTTCAGAGCGTAAAAGATCAGATTCGGGCGATAAATAAATCAGTTTCTCGAGGACATGAAGCCCCTTTAAGCCGCTGTGTGTGCGCGCGTGTGTGTATGTGTATGTGCGCGCGCCTGTGTGTGAGAGAAATAAAGCTCCGTTTACTGACACTTCACAGAGAGGCGGCTCCTGACGTGCACGCGCACATGCGCGCGCCCTGACACGGCTCAGCCAATCACGTACAGCCTTTAAAAGCAGTGATTTGCGACCATTTGTTAGGTATATATTTCAGTGCAGGCTTTCTTCACCAACATGTCAAGACATTTAATCACCTACAGAGTTGCTTCTTCTTCTTCTTATTATTATTATTATTATTATTATTATTTAAACAAACAAACAAACAAACAAATAAATAAATAAATTTGCATTATTGAGTCAACTGAGAAAACTCTTCAATTCTAACTTAACTTCTAAGGTGTTCCTGGATTGCTGCAGACGAAGATTTCGGTGACCTCTTCATCCTGGTCGGTGGTTCCGAAGCCTGTCCCGGGAACACTGGGTGCGAGGCAAGGATACACACCGGTAGTACACGCATACACACACAGGCAATTTATCTTAGATAATCCACGCACTAGGATGTTTTTGGGAGGTCGGAGGAAACCAGAGAGCCCAGAGGAAACCTACAGGGATGCAGGGAGAACATGGACGAGTACGAAACTCCAAGAAGATTACCTGCGTCTGCAGACTAACCCGAAATGCAAAACGCAAACGTCCGGTCATTTTTATTATTTTTTTTCATTTCCGACCCGAACGCAACGTCCCACACTGAGTCCTGTGTCTGTATATTAACTGCAAGCTCGAAAGGAAACACTGCTAAAATCTCATTTAAAAGTAGAGAAAAGGGACTTTAGACTCGTCACAGTGTGAGCGGCCATGTTGGTTTGACATCACTCTGTAAACACGGAAGGAACTGATAGCTAACACACAGCCATTAATGTCTAAACCGCTGGCAACAAAAGTGAGTACACCCTTAAGTGAAAATGTCCAAATTGGGCCCAATTAGCCATTTTCCCTCCCCGGTGTCATGTGACTTGTTAGTGTTACAAGAATGGGGAGCAGGTGTGTTAAATCTTTTGTCATAGCTCTCACACTCCCTCATGCTGATCACTGGAAGTTCAACATGGCACCTCATGGCAAAGAACTCTCTGAGGATCTGAAAAAAAGAATTGTTGCTCTATATAAAGATGGCCTAGGCTATAAGAAGATTGCCAAGACCCTGACACTGAGCTGCAGCACGGTGGCCAAGACCATACAGCGGTTTAACAGGACAGGTTCCACTCAGAACAGGCCTCGCCATGGTCCACCAAAGAAGTTGAGTGCACGTGCTCAGCGTCATATCCAGAGGTTGTCTTTGGGAAATATACGTATGAGTGCTGCCAGCATTGCTGCAGAGGGTGAAGGGGTGGGGGGTCAGCCTGTCAGTGCTCAGACAATATGCCGCACGCTGCATCAGATTGGTCTGCATGGCTGTCGTCCCAGAAGGAAGCCTCTTCTAAAGACGATGCACAAAAAAGCCCACAAACAGTTTGCTGAAGACAAGCAGACTAAGGACATGGATTACTGGAACCATGCCCTGTGGTCTGATGAGACCAAGATATATATATATATATATATATATATATATATATATATATATATATATATATATATATGTATGTATACACACACACATATATCGTTAAATGTTGTCTAAGAAACATTTAACAAGCTAAGAAATCCATTAGCTTGCTTTGCTGATTTAACAAAGCGTGATCCACAGTGATCTAAAAACCCCATGTGGTCTTCACTGTACACGGCTACTACTGTATATTGACAGTACTGCTGCCCTCTATTGGCCAAAAAAATACGCTGCATTACCATAAAGGCAGAATTCTGTAAGCACCTACGTTTGGGTATGAGTGTGAAGCTGGGTTCTTTTTCACCAGTTTCTTTGTCCCACCTGAAAAGGTGCAGCAGTCATGTTCTATATATCAGGTGAATTCAGATGTAGTTCGTATTCTACAGAAGCTTGGTTGACACTTTTGTCCAAACAAAGAACATTTTCAATGATACGTTTGGAAATATAGGACACTGCTCATCTTCAATGAAGGGTTGGTTTGAGCGTTTCGGAAACTGCTGATCGAATGGGATTTTCCCACACAGAGTTTAGAGTTAAACACAGGATGGTGCGGAAAACCAAAAACGTCCCGTGAGCTGAAGATCTGCAGGCTGAAACACCTTGTTCATGAGAGCGATCAGAGGAGAATGACCAGACCGGTCTGAGCTCACAGGAAGTCTATAGTAACTCAAATAGTCACTCTTTCCAGCCGTGGTGAGCAGAAAAGCATCTCCGATGATGCGCACAACGCAGCACACAAACGTTGAGGTGGATGGGCTGCAACACCAGAAGCCAGGAACAGGAATCCGTGGCCATCATGAGAACAGACTCGCGGACACTGGAGAGAAGTTGAAGACTGGGAAAAAGACTGGATGAGTTCATGCTCATGATCGCCTCAGATTCTTGTTCTTGGCTGACACGTGTGGAACCTTCTGCGGTCGCAACCCATCCACCTCAAGGTTTGTTTGATGCTTTTCTGAGTGATTATATGAGTCACTATTGACTTCCTGCTGTAGGGGTATTTTTATTTTCTTCATGGCCAGACAGGAAACAGCCTGAGTGTGAACGGCACGACATCATCCAAACCCTATGTAGTTTATAAGTGTAGTGAGGGTGGGTGTGTTTAGAGCTAGGCCAGGTATTTTGTTCAGGTGACGCGCTGGGAGCCACGCCCTCCGGTAACCACGCCCTCTGGAAACCACAGGACACGCCCTAAACAGAAAGACAAAACACCTGACGCACAAAAGAGCTGCGTGTCCGGTTTTGTGCTCCGAATCACGTCGACGATATGGCGGCCGACGAGTCTATGTTCGTGAGGACGGTCCTGTCGCTGAACGACACGTTTAAAGCCGAGGACTCCAGTCTGGCTTTGCCGTCTGAGGAGCGGTTAGCTCGCGCTGCTGACGCGGACGCGGACGCAGCGCAGCGGAGGAGTCGCCGCGTAGAGCAACAAGTGCAGCAGCTCACTCTGGCTCGGAAAGCGAAACGGTCCATGATGAAAGGTAAGGAGGCGAGGAGCTTACCCCTTTCCGAGAAGGTCAAACTCACTTGAACTTCGCGTTAGGAGTTAGGACAGAGTTGTTGTCTGTAGCGCGCGCGCAAGAAACAGAGAGAGTGAGCTTAAATGGATTAGATTGGATTGGATTGGATTGGACGTGACTCTGTGATCTGACAACAAACTCCAAACAACTGCGTTGTTTGTTTTTCTTTCGTTCACTCCATAGAATGTTTGACAACTAACCAAAGATGTATATTTGGTGGGGGGCGGGGTCGGTTGTGGTGTGGGTGGGGTCTGCTGGCGATAAATAAATAAATAAATAAAAGATGACACTCATTCACTTTTCTCCCAAACACAATTTGAGAGAGGTTTCATGTGACCCCCTTGGGACAGGTTTATTCTTATGGAATGTGCATGCACTTCATTTCTTCCCAGTGGATTTCTGCATCCTGACTCTGACTTGCACTTTGACCTGCACTTCCTGCAGGACTAATATTACAGTGAGGTGTGTGTGTGTGTGTGTTTATGTGACAAGAATGAATTGGGTTTTGGGTGGATGGAAGAAGCAGAAGGGCGATTTACCTTCCACTAATCTTACCTTATGGGTAACGTTAACCGCTGTAGGAAATAACACGCCTTTATTCAGGTTCCGAGGAGAAGGGCATGCTTGTAATTGTGACCCACATTGCGTTGTGAAACCAGATCCATGATTGTGATTGGTACGTGTTCATGTTAACCACGTGTTGCGCCGGAGTGTTTTTGTGAGGGGGAAACCAGCTGCGCCTCTGACACACGGTGGGTCCGGAACGTGTTCGGACCCCTTCGTGTTTTGCACGGAGGTGAGCTAAGGTGCATCCTGTTTTGTTTTGGTATCCTGAGAGCTGTCTAGAACTCGACTTGTGAGTTCAACTGTGGCAAATTCAGTTGATTTGGATCTGATTTTAGAAAGTGTGTGTAATATGAGGTCATATGATTTGCAGAGCATGTCTGACCAGAAACCAAGCCTTCAAGTCTAAGGAACTCTCCATAGACCTCTGCGATCAGATTGTGACGAGACATAGATCTGGGTCCAGGAGCTCAGTGGGTTCCTTCGTTATGAAACGGCAGTTTAGTACTCTCTTCTTGGAGAGCCTGCCGGAAGGAGAACCGTCTCACAAACACTCCAGTAATCAGACCTCGACGGTCAGGTGGCTAGAATGAAGCCGCTCCGGCACTTAAAGGACTCTGAGGGGAGAGGTGAAGCATGGTGGTGGTGGCGGCATCATGCTGTGGTGTAGATTCTCAGCATCAGGGACAGGTTAATACTGGACTAACACCGGTATCAGCGTATTTATAGATTGTTGGTTATTTAATACACACCCATGACACCGACCGTATGGGACAAAGCAGAAGAGTGTCGATCAAGTACCAGACAAAAATCTAGTACGTATTATTTCTGAATTTGTACTCGGGTTTCACTTTGTGACTAATTTCACAGGTAGCGTCTCTATCAGCCATTTAAACAGTACCACACCTTTCCGGAGTGGCCCTATGAAGGTACGATCTTGTGTTCTTTTTAAATAAAATCGACACAGTAGCTTTTAAGTCTCGCGTTTAGAATTAAACCGGAATCCTTTCTGCTGCAGGTATTCCCGCCGTTTGACCATAATGACGCTTCGGGACCAAGTCGACCTGTGGTTAGGATGAATAATCTTCCGTGGGCGAGTCTGCAGTTGCCTCAGGTTAGCCGAGGAGAGCACGGGATGTTTAGGTACGGCTCGTCAGGACACAACCTGAACTGGGGATCTGCAGGTTTCACTCTCCCCGCGATGCGATACGTGTCTTCAGCCGACCATCTCAACGGGAGCCTCCCCTTGAAGAAGTCGGCCTGTTCCGAGACGCCCCGAAACGCTCGGCCGTTCGTTTACGGTTGCGCTGCCTCTACGCTTCAGTTTCCGAACAAGCCTGTCTACGAGGACGATCGGGACGACGTCTTCCTACCCGAGAGTTCGCACGTCACTGCGCTAAGAGCAGAGCATCAGAAGGCGTTTTGGGAGACTCTTCAGCAAGGAGACGCGGCGTGGGCAGCAGCGACCGTGCCCCTGGTGGGTCCGAGGCAGGACCCGGCGAGAAGACAACCTTCAGTGGTCAGCACGCACACCCCGAAGATGGCGGTAGCCAAACCGCAAGAAGCAACAGCTGACACTCTAAAGTAAGGTTTGAGAATTTCAGTCGTTTCTAAGCTTTGGTTCCCGATTGGTTCAAAGACGGTTCCCATCAGGGGTTTTAACCGGTGAAGACGTTTCCGTTTGACGAGTATAAGTGAAGTTTGTGTTTGCGCCTCACAGAAACGGGAGGCAAGGCGCACCGACGACAATGAGGATGGCTGTAAATCTCCTGACTGACAAGAACCAGGAGATGCAGATCTCCGGTGCAAACTTCATACAGAACCGGTGCTTCAGCAGCGCAGACGCTAAGATAAGGGTGAGTAAAACCGGCCTGGAACCCTCCGTTCAGCGGAATCTCGCAACCTCCAGCCGCCCCTCGCGACACATCTGATATCTTCAGCAAATGATCTCTGGAGACAACGTTGAACATTTTTATTTAAAAAATGAAAAATGTTCATAAGGTGTACAGCAACATGTCATCTATATAACCCGATGCGCTTATGTAAACGTTTATGACTGGCCTGTAAATATGAATCATTTTTAACCCGCCCTCTCCAGCTCTGTATGCTGCATGGGATCCCGAAGCTTTTGAAGCTGCTGGACTCGGACAGCGGTGAGGTGCAGCAAGCCGCAGCCGCGGCCTTGAGAAACGTCATCTACGAGAACAACGATAACAAGATGGAGGTGAAGGAGCACGACGGGGTCGACACGATCCTGCGCCTGCTCAAGACGAACCGTGACGTCGAAGCCCGGCGACAGCTCACGGGTTTGTAACGCACCGAATTTTCATCCGACGCGTTCGTGAATCCACCACGCGGCCAAAAGCCGCTGATCTCCTGCTATTTTAGCCAGTAGTGCTCGGTGGACATGAGGCTGTGATTGGCTAAGCATGACAATAATCCCCCCACACACACACACACAGAGAGAGAGAGAGAGCCACAGAGTCTTATCTACTGTATGCTTGGCATCGTCAGCATTCAAACTAACAAATTTCCCGTGCCGACAAGAATTAAAAAACGATGACTCATCCCTTCAATCCAGCTTCAAAGACTGTGGGATTATCTCGACTTTATTCAAATGCTAAAGAAATGAAGTCGTTCATTTCCAGCTGCGTTTCCTTCGTGAGCGCAAACGGTGCGGAATACACGTGCGCGCCGAGCATGAATTTGCATTCGCATTTTCATGCGCGGATCCGGTTTCCGGTGAGGTTTTTTTTTTTTCCACCGTCGCGAAAGAGTAAGAGCCTGACGCCTTTGTTTGTGTCCTTGTACGTGGTGTGAAAACGCCTTGAAAGTATTCGAAGAGGTGGCGCACGACGACGCGGGACCGCCACTGCAGATCACGCTTACGGTACGACGCGCGCGAATACCGAAATGGCCTTTCACGTGTTCAAACGTGGCCGCCGTCGTTCACGAGTCGGTGAACACGCGAACGCTAATAACACCTTTTTCAATTGAGCTTGGCTTCAATTTTTTTTTAAATCTTTATTTATTTATTTAAAAGCTTGGCATATTCATCTGGGAAGTGCAGTAGTAATAATAATAATAATAATAATAATAATAATAATAATAATGATGATGATGATGATGATGGTGGTACATGATTAAATCGTTGTCTGATTAAAACTCAGGACTGTGCTGCTACACAGGTCACATCCCAGACATGATCCAGAGTTTTCTTTATTCTGGGACCGGAGCCAGTATCTGCTCCGGCTGTTTACTTAGTCAGCACGCTAGATACATTCGACAACATGGAGTATTCCAGAGATTTGTATGAATTTTTAAAAAAAATACACAGACCCAAGAGCGAGCCTATGAGAATAAACCTTGTGGAAATGAAGACTGCTGTGTTTAAGCTTGTATGGAGGATTTGGTTGTTTTTCCTCAGGGTTGCTGTGGAACTTGTCCTCTCACGACATGCTGAAGGAGCAGCTCGGCCGAGAAGCTGTGAAACCCGTCACCGAGACCGTCCTTGTGCCGTGCTCGGGGATCACTGAGGGCGAAGATCCCAAACTGGAGCTGCTTGCAGATCCTGAGGTCTTCCTTAATGCTACAGGATGCCTGAGGTGTGTGTGTGGGGGTGGGGGGGGGGGTGATCTTTAAATGCATCTGATTTTATTTATTTATGTAAATGTTCTCACCCGTATTTCGTTCCTAGAAACGTGAGTTCAGCCGGACCGAACGCACGCAAGTCCTTGAGAGATTGCGATGGCCTCATCGACTGCCTCGTCTATTACGTCCGTGGAACCATCGCGGATTATAAACCCGACGATCAGGTATTTTCTATCCATGCCGGCGATTATTTCACGTCCAAACGTTTTCCCCCGAGGTCTGTTCGTCGTAAACCTCAGGTTTTGTTTGTATGCCGTTTTTTTTTTTTTTTTTTTTTTTGGAATGTTTTTGACTCAAAATCCAATTCGATCTCTGGAGCGTTTATGACTCTGTTGTGTTTGTCTCCGCGGCAGGCCTTAGAAAATTGCGTGTGCATCTTGCATAACCTCACCTATCAGTTTGAGTGCGAGGTGCCTGAAACGTTCAAGCCAGTGCTGCACGAGTCCAGACAGAGCGCTGCTGCCGAGACCAAGAGACCCGGCTGCCTGGTTCTGAGAAACGCCAAACTCTCTGACGCAGACGACGTTAGTCCTTTTCTTTCTTTGCAAATTTCCAATAGAAATAACCTAAAGCCCAATGTCTTTATTTATATAAATAGGGTTGTTGTTGTTGTTGTTTTTTTTTTTCATTGCAAATTTTGCTTCCTTTTTATTTACTTTTCTTGGTATCATGCAAAATACGTGCCCGAGTCATGCCAGAGTACCATGCGCGCTCTCACACTCACTCAGTCTCACACACACACACACACACACACTCCTAGGGGCGATTTAGAGTCACCAATCTGGCTACTGTCGTGTTTTCACACTGTGGGGGGAAACCAGAAACCCTTGCAGACATGGGGAGAACATGCAGAACTCCACACGCACAGCAGCTCAGGATTGTCTCGGGGGACCGTGGAGCTGTGAGGCGGTAACGCCGTGCGTGTTCTCGCCGTGTCCGTATACGGGTTTTCCTCCCGCTTCCCGAAAACATGCCAGATTGACCGCGCTAAACTGCTCCTAGGTGTAAGGTGTTTTGTTTTATTTATTTATTTATTTATTTATTTTTTAAAGAGAATGTATTTAGAATTACTCCCGTTGTTGGTGGGTTATTTTAGTACTCCGAATCCGACCGCCCTCTGCTGGAGGAGAAGTGTAACCCGTACGGCGTGGAGTGGCTGTGGAGCAGCATCACCGTCCGCATGTACCTGTCGCTTCTTGCGATCGGCAATCGGCAGCTCACACAGGAGGCGTCCATTGGAGCCTTGCAGAACCTGACGGCAGGAAACAGAGGGGTGAAGTCCGCGATTTTTATTTTATTTTTATTTTATTTATTTTTTGTGTGCTTTGTGTTTACATACGAGGATCCAGAGTGCTCGATGATTTATTTTATTTTTTTTCCCCCGTTTGCTCATCATGTTAAGGAAGTGACATCATTACATAAGCAAAACACCTGTAAATGTTCCGGATGTTCTGGGGTTTACCAGAATGCACATTTAGATAAGATAATAACTTTGTATGTATTCCAAGACACGATTCGGATAAAACTTCGAATCAGGGAAGATAAACGTTTCGGTTCAGTGTTGTGCTGTTACAGCGCTGATTATTTCTGATGCTGTTCAGGTGTCCCAGGCCATGGCGCACACCATCGTGCAGAGAGAAGGAGGCCTGCAGCAGGTGAAGAAGGTGCTCCAGGAGGGAGCGGAAGATGTGAAGAGAGCCTCGGTGTGTCTGCTCAAAAACCTGTCGCGCTACAAGGAGCTCCATTCTGACATCAGTAAGCATTTCGCCAGCATCTCTCACACACACGCACCTTTTTGTCAGCGTTTTTAAACGAAACCCTGTTGTGAGACGTCCTAAATGTCCTAACGTCCGCTCTAGTTAAAGAGGTGCTGCCGGAGCTTGTTACCATGCTTCACGCTTCAGACACGGCGCAGCCTGTTGAGGTCACAACCGTCTGTCAGATTCTCAACAACCTGAGCCAGGTGTCCGTACAGAACGCCCGCACCGTTCTGAACAACGGCGTCCTTCCCAGGATCATCCAGATCAGCAGCAAAGAGAGGTATCCCTCGAACATAAACCGCCAGTTCATACATGTCCCCGGATCACACGGGCGCGCTTTTAAAACGGTGCGAACCATAGAATCGGTCCGGTCCGGTTCGGCTCGGAGCGGCTCAGCGGTATCGCAAACCCGATCAGACATGGACTCGGTGAAAACGTCATGAAAATGGCCGTCCGATCAACAAACCGGACACGAAACGGTCGGTAACGGATGTTCGTTCTGGTTTTCGTCAGGTCAGGATAAATAAAACGGTGAAAACGGTTACTGTTCAGTCGTTGAGTCGTACAGTACGTTTACACGGACAACGGCAATCCGATATGAACCCGATTGAGACGATACTCTGATTAAGAAACTAGCATGTAAACAGAGATCAGATTAAAGTCATACTCGAAGTGAACACAAATGGAATTAAGACGTGTGGAGTATTCCCGTTTTAGTCGCATTGCAGACATGTACACTCTTTAATCACACTATTAACGTCGTGTGAGAGTTTTCACCGCATTTTGCGACAGGACACGTACACACACGGCAGCGCTCAACCGTTTTACAGCAAAAGAGAGCACGGCTGCGTCCCAAACCGCGTACTTGCCTGCTACATAGTAGGAGATATACATGTATTTTGGCTACTATATAGACGGTAAGTACGTGGTTTGGGACGCAGCCCACGGCTTCAGCAGTCGTCTATTTGTACATACAGCACGACAAATAATTATCAGCATCGTGTGGCGCGGAAATCGATCTATGTTCTATAACATGTATAACAGGAACGTGAAAGGAATATTCTAAACGTGACTCATGTAAACATCTTAATCACAATATTGTCTTATTCAGAATAAGGTCTATAATTAGATTACCGCTGTCCGTGTAAACGTAGTCAGTGATTAGTCCACAGCTGTAAAAAGACATCGGCTTGCTCAATTGGGATAAATGCGCGTATTGAAAAGCTGTATCCTGTGTTTATACGTTCCTGTAAAGCTGCTTTGTAAAAAGCGCTACACGAGTAAAATTGAAGTGAATTTGAAGCGGAGAATAAGCGCGTACGTCTTTAAACGCTCCGCTTGCGTCCTCGCGTCGCCGTTCTGTAAATAAAACGTTAAGAATGTAGCGAAGTCTTTGAAACTCCTTTTCGTTTCGCGTTGAGCTGCCTCGCTCTCGCTCAGTAACGCCTACTCCTGCAGCTAATCTGAAATCTGTATACAACACACCCACGACAGGGATTTGCTCATCCTAATAACGGTCTTTTGGCTCGCTCCAGGTCACGAACGCAAATGTTTGTAGCTTTCCTCACACTAATTCCTCTAATTACTGGGAACAGTTAACTGGAAGGGACTAATTTTCTGCTTAATGATTCGAATGCAGGAAGTAGAGCAAATGCTTTCGCGTTATTGTACATAATCACAGTAATCTTTTTGAATAATTAAATAGGACTAAACCAAGCTTTTATCTTTTATTGATTTTTCCTTTTTCTTTTTCTTTTTTTTTTTTTGACATGGTATTTGGAGACATGGATCCACGAAGGTTGGCCAGGCCGCTAGTCTTCTGCTGCACACTCTGTGGACACACTCCGAGCTTCATGGTAGCTACAAGAAGGTCAGGAAGTCTGAATTTCAGGCAAATAGCACTTATTTCATATGCTTTTGAATATGGACTGATACAGTGGTGATTGAAAGTTTGTGAACCCTTTAGAATTGTCTACGTTTAAAAGTCACACAACAAGAACCCAGTTAGACAAATGAGATAAAAATATTATACTTGGTTATTTATTGATTGAGGGAAATGATCTGATATTACATATCTGTGAGTGGGAAAAGTATGTGAACGTTTACTTTCAGTGTGTGGTGTGAGCCCCTTGTGCAGTAATAACTGCAGATAAACGTTTGGGGTAAGTGTTGATCATCTGCACGTCGGCTCGGAGGAGTTTTATCCCGTTCCTCAGTACAGAACAGCTTCAGCTCAGGGATGTTGGTGGGTTTCCTCACATGAACCGCTCGCTTCAGGTTCTTCCACAACATTTCTACTGGATTAAGGTCAGGACTTTGACTCGGACGTTCCAAAACATTCACTTTATTCTTCTTTAAGCGTTCTTTGGTAGAACGACTCGTGTGATTAGGATCGTTGTGTTGCTACATGACCCGCTTTCTCTTCAGATTCAGATCATGGACAGATGTCCTGACATTTTCCTTTAGAGTTCGCTGCTATCATTCAGAACTCATTGTTCCATCAGTGATGGCGAGTCGTCCTGGTCCAGATGCAGCGAAACAGGTCCAAACCATGACACTACCGCCACCATGTTTCACAGATGGGAGAAGGTTCTTATGCTGGAATGCAGTGTTTTCCTTTCTCCAAACACAACGCTTCACATTTAAACCAAAACTTCTATTTTGTTCTCCTCCATCCACAAAACATTTTTCTAATACCCTTCTGGCTTGTTCACGTGGTCTTTAGTAAACTGCAGAAGGGCGGCAGTGTTCTTTCTGGAGAGCGGTGACTTTCTCCTTGCAGCCCTGCCATGCACACCGTTGTTGTTCAGTGTCCTCCTGATGGTGGACTCGTGAACATTAACATTAGCCGATGTGAGAAAGATCTTTAGATGCTGAGAAGTTACCCTGGGTTCCGTTGTGATCTCATGGACTATTACACGTCCTGCTCTCGGAGAGATCTTTGTTGGTCTCCACTCCTGTGGAGGGGAATGATGGTCTTGAATTTCCTCCATTTCTACACAATCTGTCTGACTGTAGATTGGTGAAGACCAAACTCTTTAGAGATGATTTTGTGACCTTTTCCAGCCTGATGAGCTTCAACAACTCTTTCTGAGGTCCTCGGAAATCTCTTTTGTTCATGCCATAATCCACAAACATGTGTTGTGAAGATCAGACTCTGATAGATCCCTGTTCTTTAAATAAAACGGGGCACTCACTCGCACCTGATTGTCATCCCACTGATCAAATTAACTGCTAATCCTAGAGGTTGCCACTCACAGATATGTAATATTGGGTCGTTTTCCTCAATAAATAAATGACCAACTATAATATCTTTGTCTCATTTGTTTAACTGGGCTCTCTTTGTCTATTTTTAGGACTTGTGTGAAAATCTGATGATGTTTTAGGTCACATTTATGCAGAAATTTAGAAAATACTAAAGGGTTCACGAACTTTCAAGCACCACTTGAAGACATCTCTATATTGTAAAAAGGTGTTCTAATTGCTTCTTTCATTATTCACCACCTGTTGCAGGCTGGTTACAGGAAGACGGATTTCATCAACAACAGGACTGTGAAGGCAGTGAATTCAGCTCGTAACTGACCTCATGTGGAAAACTGGAGGACTACACTCGTAACAAGGACTGGTTAAGACTCGTTTTTGCTGAACTGCACTTTTAATTGATTTTTTTTTTTCCCCCCTTGAACTGTCCATCTGATGCTCTGCTCCTGTGTAAGGGCATCTCTTACACGGTGGTAGAACTGGATTGGACTTTATAACCTACTGCTGAGAAAAACGCCTCCACGCGTACATCTCTGACGGCTTACAAGTTATTCTGCTGCATTCCGTCAACTTTTTGCTTTCGAGCATCCATCGCTGACAGCAAATGGGGAAACACGGACGCCTTGCAGCACTTGTGTGGATTTGCATTTCAACCATGCGGAGGCTGTCATGTTCTCAAAAACACCACACCTTAATGCCCAGTCAGTTGCCGCGTTACACGGCATCGTAATCCAAAATAATCCACTGATAGCTCAATTTAATTTAAATTTAAAACCTTCATGTATATGCTTAAACCATGGAGTTCAGTCCGAATGAAAACACTGTAGCAAGTCTGCTTATTATCGTGATGTGACTTTATAATCATGACACACACTGACCAACCTGACGAGCGTTCCCTGTGCGGAAACGTTCAGTGTACATCGCAGTCATTCGTTTTTATTTATGAAATGGGGGGGCATTTCTTTTCTGTTTTTCATCATTTTAAATTCGGATGTGTATCAGCAATAACTTGGTAGCTGATAGCAAGGAGGGTAGATTAAAGATGGACATTAATGTCTAATGCATGTGTGCTTTTTAAAAATGGCTGAAAAACATCAGCAGGTTTTACCAGGTGATCATCTAAAATTTATTTCTGCTTTTTTTTTATCTCATTTTCGCATCTCTTATAATGAATTATTTTGCTATTTTTGTGTGTGCCAGGAAAAACAACAATAATATTTAAGAGAAAAAAAAAAAAAGCTTTTTGTTTTCCCATTTTCATTTCAAAACAAATGAACGCAGTGTGCATGGACTAGAAACTAAATTTGTTACCCATTCTAAAAGATTTATACATATTATAAATTTTTTTTAAATATGTTTTTTAGCTGGGTAACGTGGAAAGGTAACGCTCCGAGGTAACAAGTGACGTAATGTGCCGAGGAAACATTCTGACGTAACATACTGAAGTAACGTGCTGAAGTAACATACCGAGGTAACGTTCTGCGGTAACGTGCCGAAGTAACGTACTGAGGTAACATGCTGAGGTAACATACTGAGGTAATGTTCTATGGTAATGTGCCGAAGTAACACACTGAGGTAACATGCTGAAGTAACGTGCTGAAGTAACATACCGAGGTAACGTTCTGTGGTAACGTGCCGAAGTAACATACTGAGGTAACGTGCTGAGGTAACATACTGAGGTAATGTTCTACGGTAACATACTGAGGTAACGTTCTGCAGTAACCTACTGAGGTAACGTTCTGCGGTAACGTGCTAAAGTAACATACTCGGGTAGCGTTTTGCGGTAACGTGCTGAAATAACGTGGAGGTAACGTGCTGAAGTAACATACTGAGGTAGCGTTTTGCGGTAACGTGCTGAAATAACGTGGAGGTAACGTGCTGAAGTAACATACTAAGGTAGCGTTTTGCGGTAACGTGCTGAAATAACGTGGAGGTAACGTGCTGAAAACATACTGAGGTAGCGTTTTGCTGTAACGTGCTGAAATAATGTTGAGGTAATGTGCTGAAGTAACGTACTGCGGTAACGTTCTGCGGTAATGCAGAGGTAACGTTCTGAAGTAACATACTGAGGTAATGTTCTACGGTAACGTACTGAGGTAACGTTCTGAAGTAACATACTGAGGTAATGTTCTACGGTAACATACTTAGGTAACGTTCTGCGGTAACATACTGAGGTAACGTTCTGAAGTAACATACTGAGGTAACGTTCTGCGGTAACGCAGAGGTAACGTTCTGAAGTAACATACTGAGGTAATGTTCTACGGTAACATACTGAGGTAACGTTCTGAAGTAACATACTGAGGTAACGTTCTGCGGTAACGCTGAGGTAACGTTCTGCTGTAACGTGCTGAAGTAACATACTGAGGTAACGTTCTGTGGTAACATACTGAGGTAACGTTCTGTGGTAACATACTGAGGTAACATTCTGTGGTAACGTGCTGAAGTAACATACTGAGGTAATGTTCTATGGTAACGTACTGAGGTAACGTACTGAGGTAACATTCTGTGGTAACGTTCTGAAGTAACATACTGAGGTAATCTTCTACGGTAACATACTGAGGTAACGTTCTGCGGTAACGCAGAGGTAACGTACTGAGGTAACGTTCTGAAGTAACATACTGAGGTAATGTTCTACGGTAACATACTGAGGTAACGTACTGCGGTAACGTTCTGCGGTAACGCAGAGGTAACGTACTGAGGTAACGTTCTGAAGTAACATACTGAGGTAATGTTCTACGGTAACATACTTGGGTAACGTTCTGCGGTAACGTACTGAGGTAACGTTCTGAAGTAACATACTGAGGTAATGTTCTGCGGTAACGTGCTAAAGTAACATACTCGGGTAGCGTTTTGCAGTAACGTGCTGAAATAACGTGGAGGTAACGTGCTGAAGTAACATACTGTGGTAGAGTTTTGCGGTAACGTGCTGAAATAATGTTGAGGCAATGTGCTGAAGTAACATGCCGAGGTAAAGTTGTGAGGTGATATTCTGAGGTAAAATATTAAGGTAACGTATTAATGCTGCATTCGTGGGGTTGTGTTTACCATGCTCCACTTCCTGAGTCAAAATGTTCTTGTTGGTAGAGTTAACATTTCTCAGCATGGCAGAATTTAAGTTGGGTTCCTGGTCGATATTGGTCATTTAGTCTAGTAATTTATCACCATGTCTGTGGGAAAATGTCGATATTCCTGACCGTTTTCTCTTAGCACTGCTGTTCGTATAGAACACTTAATGGCTACATGCTAGCTTAATCATTCACCTCACTCACTGTCTAGTTTATGATCTCCATATTTATTAGCTGCTTAGTAAACTTTTTGGTGGCTATAACCCCTGACACCGCGAGCACGCAAACATTAGCTTCAGACTTGACTTGATGCCTCCAAGTCCAGCCTTTCCATGTTCCATACACGCCCCAAACGTTCAAAACTTATTCATTCGGTTTAACAACACAAAGCTTTGCCCCAGATGCTAAACTGTTGTGCACGGTGTCCTGTGTTTTTATTTTGTTTTAAAATGATTTGAAAACGATTTAAATATATTTTTAGTAGTTTTCTCGAAATGAAATGTTAGGTGTACGTTATGTGTATAAGTCAGAGTCTTCTCATTATTCTAGATGAGCATTTCCCCTTAGTGTGCGATGTTTGCAGTACATTAGTGTATTATTTATTATATGTAGCACGATAAGCGTGGATGTCCCAAACAGCTAGTTTGGGACATGAGCATGCAAACGAATGATTGGGATTTATTAACATCCAGGTGCGTGCACACACGTGTGATCAATCACCTGGATGTTAATAAATCCCAAACATTCGTTTGCATGAGCTCATGCTCATTTTCATAAAGAATATATGGTCAACAACTTCCTTTTAAATAAATAAATAAAGGCCAGTCGCTTGCTTGTGGTGCTAGACAGACCATGTGTGTTTTGTTTGTTTGTTTGTTTTAATGTTTTTTTTGTTTTGTTTTTTTAACGAGAGCAGCTCCTCCTTGTAGTGTTCTAACATGAGGGAACATGAGTGCATGTAGCACTCCTCCTCACCCTGCCCTTCCTCTAGGCTCTCGCTTTCTTTCTCTCTCTCTCTTTTTCGTTCTCTCAGTAAATCTCCTCCTGATTTATGAATGGATGATCGTGTATTCTTTAAAAACTCTGGTTACACCCGGGGCTTTTTCGGAAGTCCGAGTCATGATGTCTGAGCCTATTTACCTAACCTGACATCAGCTGTTTTGGGATTCAGAGTGATGACCCGTGCTCCAGAATTAGCCCGATTGCACCGATTAGGCTCAGTAGTCATAAATACACGATATACAAGTAGATACAAATAGCTTCCTGTCAGTCCTAAAAAAAAAAAAATAATGTGAGGGAGAATAATGACCGATTAGGGTCATTATTATAACAACGTTTTAATAATGTACTTTAATTCAAAATGGACTAGGAATGCATCGGACAGTTCTCACAAGCCTGCGGTTATGATGCATATCATACGGATATCTCTCGTTCCGTCATACGTCCCCGCAATCTAAATTGCACCGTCTCCGTCCAGTGTGTTTGTGTCTCTTAAATAAAAGCCTCATGATTATACACGGCTTCTCTGGGTTTACTCTCAACCTGTCGGCGATTAGAGAACAGCGATATCTTCTAAAGCAGGAGGTCTCGCTCAGCCTCTATTATTAAAATGATCCGACACTCGGCTATACCGTAACGTCTCTTTTGTTGGCTGTGCGGTACTCATAAACAGTGCTTAACGTCTTGGCTTGTCACAGGCATGGCTGATACTAAGCATAAGAAAAGAAAATGATCCTTTTTGCCTCGACTCATAACGTTTTATTTTGCTGTGTCAATATCTGTACACGTAGGTACAGAATAACATTTAACGGTATTAACTATTTCAGGTTTTACTTACCATGTTACACCAGTCATATCTCAATTCTGTTGTTGGTTTCGTTTGATCATTGTCTGGACGCTGTAATCATTAGTGAGTGGGTATTGTTCATGGTGTTTAATCTAGGCTTAATCCTATACGCTGCAAACTACGTCACCATGATCGTTGAAAAACAGTCATAATGAAGGCTTCCTCATAACAAACCTCTACACAGAGCTACAGAATAGCACAGATTACCGTTTACATTTGCTGCTGTAATGTTTTTAAGGTAAACAGATTAGATGTTAAAGTACACCAACTTCACGACCAACGGTGTTCGGAACCAACTATTAAATGTCGTGACACACTTGAGATCCACAGACATGACGGCAGATGGAGGGAACATTTCGAGCAACACAAGATTACCGCGGGTCGATCGCCACGATGAACCTCAGGTAGCTTTAATTATTATATGATTTTTATGTTCATGTTGTTCATTGCTTGCTTGTCAGTACCGGTGTGTGTGATGCTACACTATATGACCAAACGGTTGTGGACACCTGACCATCGCACCCATATGTGGTTCTTCCAGTTTGAAGCACTCGATTATATAGAATGTCTTTGTATGCTGTAGCGTTATAATTTCCCTTCAGTGGAACTAAAAGACCCAAACCTGTTCCAGCATGACGATGTCCCTATGAAGACATGCTTTGCCAAGGTTCGAGTCCTGCACAGAGCCCTGACTTCAACACTACTGAACACATTTGGGATGAACTGCACCCCAGGCCTCCTCACCCTGGGGCGCCACAGTCTGGATCACATGGTGCTGTGCCTTCCAGAAAGGCAGAGTGTGGCAGTGGCTGCCACGTATACTTTCGAGGTAGATGAAGATTTCCCACTCTCTTGCAGTCCCTGAAGAAGGTCCAGTCATTTAGGCTCTGGGTGCATATAATGGAGTGCACAAAAGTTTCCACTTAAGAGCCCATGTACTAGGACCTATTGAATTCAGGAGCGTGTCATGAACTGTTGAGTCAGTGTTAAACCTGTGCTTCCCTCTTGAGGGCAAACCCACAGGTGTAGGTGGCTCAACTGAGGTGCTAAATCATCCCATCTGATTGAGGGGGAAGCTGCCAAGACATTCCATCCACTAATGAGCTCAGCAGTGGAAACCAGGACCTAGCAGGCCACTTCGGGGTCACAAGCAGGACTCTGTGGCTTGATTGCTGTACAGAGTGTTGCACTTTCTGGGCCAGTGTGTCTTGATCTAGTTGGCGGTCTTGGTCCACTCCACTAGGGAGAACTGAAGCTGACAATGGGTGTATCAGTCATGAGTAAAGAGGGCTACCTGTGGCCACATCTGAGATGCCACTCTCCTGGGTGTATATGCTGCCTGGGTAGTGTCTCCACTGCACCATTGTGCCATCCTGGTGCAAGAGTTGCTCTCGGTGATACTAACCCCATGAGGGCTCACTTGAGTAGCTTCTGTAAAAGGCAGAGACACAAGACTATTCGATCTTGTGCTGCCCTACAATTGATGTATCTGACTATCACAAATTGTCCGAACAGCCCAGGGTTTTTATTGTGAAAAAAGATGCCTGCACCTTCTGAGCATAATAGAACAAAGGTTTGCTCGGGTACTGTGGGGAAAGACCATTCAAAATGACTTCTAATTATTTAGAAAGCCTTTAGTGTAGAGCCAGAAGGAAGTCACGAGTCGATCAACGTGCGACTCAAGTCCCTACGTCGAACACGCATCTCCGGTTAACAAAAGACATCATTTCCAAGTGCTCGAAACATGTCACAGCATTTTAGTAAGTAAGGCATGTCAGGACTGTGCAGAAGGATGTTTTCCTCTGATAGCAGTGGGATGAATTCGTTAGGAAAAGACCTGGACGACGGCCCCGAGCCGATATAACGTCGTAGATGGTACGGGTGTGTAATGAATACACAGTAGGAGACTCTGCAGCTGTTGTCCGAGTCTCTGCTGATGTATAATGTACATTTTGGCTTACTAAAGGTATCAGATCTACACGATGGGTCCATATGTAGGAGGTTCAGAGTGACCGACCGAGTGAGGTGAGGCCGCTCTGTAAATCCTAGTAGTCTCATTAATGTTAATGAAGATCACATCTGCTAAGGCTAGCGAAGGATACGACATTGGTTCTGTTTCACCGTCTCATGCACCAAAACAAATACTACAAACCGATCGATTGATTGTTCTGCACTGTTTCCTGATTAGTGATCGATCACCCCTTTCGCTCGTCGATGGACTTCAGCCATTCTACAGACATAGACAGTTGATGTAGTTTAGCAACTGCCAAACAGTGAAGCTTCATATAATACACTCCAAAAAATGACATCTTGGCAAGTGGAACTAGCTTGAACATAGTCAAATCGATCTAGCATGTCGTCTTATAAGCTCACAGTAAACCGGATCTATGATTCTTAAACCCATTTAAAGATATTTTGAGCTTTTATGTGCTCTCGGTGTATTGGCAGATAATTCTAGAAATACATGAGCACAATGATCTTTTTGGACTCCAACGCTAGGAAATAGTTATATTTCCCACACAACTATATTCTAGGTATTTCCACTTGCTTACAGTAGATGTTTTACATTTTACATACGTCTAACAAATCAGGGAGTAGGTCATTCGCATATTGGAGCTCTGTGTGACGGCCCAGCACAGGAACCACGATAGCTTCTCTTGTTCCTTTACCAAAACATGGAAACTTCTTGTTGTTGTTTTTTTATTTTTATTTTTTTTAAATCTGTTAAATGTCAGAGCTTTATGAGTATCATGATCAATCCAGCAGTTTTAGATAAGTGCCCTGCCAGCAGTGTGTATTGTTTAGTAAATAAAGCTTGAACCTGCAGGCTACCACTGATTGTTTACCAAGTTACACCAGAGTAGGAACGGAATGCGCCGTGGTCAAACTCCTCAATTGTGTCGACATAAAAACAAGAAAAGAAAACGAGTGTAGACTCCTCACAAAATCTCAAGTATTAGCGTCTAGCACCGCTCGTGACTCTCGCACGTTCTTGGCGGTTTTGGTCGTAGTTCGTTGGAAACTCTTGACCTCGTTCAACCACAATGGCATCCTTTTATAGTTTTCTCAGAACCTCAACATCAAAACATTTTAGTCGCATGTCATGGAAAGTTTTTATGTTTGTATATGCATAAACCGATGATACTAAACGCTACAGCGCTAAAAAAACGATAAGATACGGAGTAAACGATATTATTTAAAGTTGAATAAATTCAGACGGGACTTCCCAGCGATTTTCCCAGGTACGGGTTTCTATTCGAATGAGATCCCAGCTTAGCGCTGAAGTCTCGGCGCATGGTGGAGTTCACGTTTTAACCTGTTCAGGGCTATGTTTGGATTATATTCACTTCAGATAAGAGCGTCCGTCAAATGAACAACCGTATAAACATTTCTTAAGCCGGTCACGGCAGCGTTCGTTCATCGGCGCTGACCACAATCACGCAGCTCGGGCTTTCCGACTCCAGATCGCAGACAGTGAAATGAGGAAGCCCTAAATAGATTCTTCTGTACAGCGATCACTGTAGAGCAACTGCAATTTCATGCAACTATCCAGCTATGCGATTCGATAATCCTCGCATGGGGTAGATCGAGTATCTCGGGAATACGTCCGCAAGAGCAGCGGGAATCTATTTTAAGTTTACAGCTCGAGTGTTTCTCAGTCGCCATGTATGAGGTAATGGTCAAAGGTTACATGTGTGTGTAATCTTATTACTTGGCTCCTAGTGGTATCTTCACTATTAGATTGTGATGTGTGTATGTAATAGGTGCGTGTTCATAAATGCGTACACGGGAAAGCGTTCTTTGTGGGCGGAAAACGGAAAATCTATAGAAATCTATTAATCTTTACGGATAAGGAGACGTTTCGAAAGTACTTTTCATGTTATAACGTCGTCATCGTTGTGTCCCCGGATCAATAGCTACCTTTAAAGGTCCACACACACACAAAGTCCATAGTTCCTCTTAACGAGGCTACAAACAGAAAAGGCTTTATGCTTAGAAGCACATCAGAAATGTCGAAACGACACTTTAAGCGCTTGTAATGAACAAACAAAACATTCCTTATACATTTCCAGTAAGGATTTAACATTCTATTGGATCATTTATTTGCTGGTTTGGATTGATCAGTTAACAATCCCCCAGACCCCTTCAGTACAGATTTTTTATTATTATTTTTTTTTTTTTTAAATAACATAACCCAATGCTATTTAAATGTGTACAATAATATTTGCCTGTTTATTAGTTTCAAATAGACTTACGTTGATCATATTTATATTCCTGTGTGTGTTTTAAGTTATTGAGGTTTGGATTAAACCGCATTTAAGTGACCAAATCAAGCAGACTATTAAGGGGGCCAAGCACTTTCTGTTCCCACCCGTAGCAAGAGAGGAAGACCGGAAAGGGGTCATCTGCACTTCCTCCCAACGAGAGATCCTAAATTTGAAGGTGAAACGCCAAACTGTTACTGAGATATATATCGTTTGATATAATTTCCTGTTTTTGGGAGTTAAAAATGAGGTAAAATCTCATCTCTTGACTTAAGGTTATGCTGTGAAATACACGTGAGACGTATTTAAGATATCTGGATATACATTTTTTTTCACTGTATAAACGTGTCCCTGATGAGCGAGCCAGAGGCGACGGTGGTGAGGAAGAACTCCCTGAGAGGACATGAGGAAGAAACCTGGTGAGGAACCAGACTCAATAGGGAACCCGTCGTCATCTGGGTGACGGTTATAAATCGCTTCTCTTTTATAACTGTGTGTTATAGACTGAAAAAGTGCAACTGCGTAACCAGGAGCTTATGAATTTAATCAGTACGAGTCAATTCTGAATCCATGCGTTTTTAACTTGAAGTTTATCTAACTGAAGTTATTAACTGTTCAGTGACGGAGAGTTGAGTGCAGGATTGTTCTCCGCAGTTGCAGTCCTGAGGATAAGCCAAATCACACATCTGTTACACGACCAACTCTTTGCACCTTCCAATCAAGACAATCAAGAACCATGATTGCAGCTTGAGCAAAGGTTAAGAGCAGGTTTACTCATTTGTCAGTTAGAGATTTAGACAAATCTTCTTGAAGTCCCTGCTGGGGGGGGGTCCAATTGAAACCCTCAAAGAATTTATAATGGTTATAATGAGAATTATAGACCCTGTGGGTCTCTACTGGTAATTTGTTGCCTTAACATGGCGGCATGTTATGTCTCGTGGAAACCATTAAGGACCAGTTATGTTTATGGTAATGGATTTAATGGTTAGTTGATGGTTTGTAATGGTATTTGTAGTGGAAACCTTTTAAAAACAAAATTTGTGATGGTTTCTATTGTGTTTTTTGTGTTGTTGTTAATTCTTCTTACTCTTTTCAGCAGGGAGATCATTTACTACAAAGTCTACAAAGTTTGTAGATGAAAAATCCGCCATGTTTGAGTAGTAGTACTACACACCTTCAGTGCTTGGGCACCTTTAGGGTACAAACCCCTGAAGAATCATGGATAAAGGCTATGGGATAAAGGGATATATCAGTATTAATAATGAACAAATTATTTTAAAATTAGTCAGGAATGGGGTTTTTGTTGTTGTTGTTGTTGTTGTTGTTGCACGAATCCGTTCAAACTTTTATGGAATTTCTTTCATGCTTTTATATTTGAAGACACATTGTAATCTCGGGTAACCAATAGCACCAGGACTAACCCTATTTCTACACCACCCGCCCCCCACTACATTCCTCGGGCTCCGTCCCAAACCGCATGGTCCCGCACTACACACTCCATGACTACAGCCCTGCATCTGCTCGCGCGCCATGGCGCTTTGGCGCACTCTGTAGTGCGCTCTGTAGTGCAGCAGTGAGCGGTTTGGGACGCGCTCTGAGTGTGCGCTCATGCGCGGAGCAGGGCTGAGGGGTGGGAGTGTACATACAGCAGCCCACACACACACACACACAGTATATAAACCAGAGCCACGCAAATGAAATCCTGCAACAACAACACCACAAAAATAAAAGAATGGACACTTTAAACAGCAGAAGGATAAATGGGTGATTTGTCAGGCGAAGGACGCGGACGTTGTGGAGATAAAGCCTCTCTGGAGGTGTGTTTGAGGACATTTCTTTTGGTGCCGGTTCTTCTGTATCTCCTGCCTTTTAACACTCGATGATCCAGCGGACTCGTTTGTGTTCACCGTGCCTTAATCTACTTTTGAGATATCTGGAGAACTCTAAAGCGACGCACACGCACACGCACTCGCATACGCATACGCACACGCACTCGCACACGCATACGCACCGATTACGCGCGCGGCGTCATGAAGTTCAAACCCAACCAGACGAGAACGTACGACGGTGAAGGCTTCAAGCAGCGAGCGGCGTGTCTGTGTTTCAGGAACGAGCGAGAAGATGAGGTACGACTCTCCATACCATCTAATCATTCAACCCAACCCGGTTCTCCACACCAAAACCCTTCATACCATACCATATATCATATCATATCATATATCATATCAATCAGCCACGCCCACAGCGTGGAAATGCAGCTGTTTAGATTTCATTATGCGTTCTCACACCCCTCTGTGTGTTTGGATTTGTTTACACACTGCTGTGCAGATGTTCCAGTTCAGCCTGGTCTGGAGGACCACAGTCATGAAGGACCTTTTGAGGGTTTTTTTTTTTTTTTTGTATGTGTGTATGTTCCTATGCTTTAATTCAGTCCAGGGTAAAGTGTAACAGGTTTTCAGGGTGGAATTCCCTCACGCTT
>NC_030429.2:1815000-1930000 GCF_001660625.3 Ictalurus punctatus
ATCAGATCGGCCTACGGTGATTTGCGTACAAGTTTCCCATCCAGCTAGTGGGTTAAAAATCGGACAAACCCATACACCTACAAGCCCAAGGCCATGTTTAATCTTCAGTTCAAGGTCAGTAGAAATCCTGAGCAATCGAAACAAAGTTCTCCGTGTCGGTGATTATTGGCTCAGGAGAGCAAAAGGAACAAGTTTTACCCCCCCACCCCCCCACCCCCCATCCTGATTATTCATCTTTGGTTGTGTTTAAACGTAAACAATGGTGAACCTTTTTTTATTATTATTATTTTTTTTTTTTAGTCAGCGTGTTCAGCATTTTTGTGACACGTTTTCAGCGTAAAATATCTTCAACCCCTACTGCTACCTGAACAATGCTGCTAAAATTTTACAAATCCGACACTCACCTTGATCAACTGGATGTTGTATTTACCTGAACGCTACGACAAACAAAAAAACAACAACCCCTCACTCTGAGACTCGTATGTTGGGTAAATGGAATACACGTGCGTGTTTCAGTAAATGGACGTGTCATGCTTGTGAATGTAAAAATGCCTCGCTAGTGCCAAACGTTCAGGGATATAGGATTAGAGATTAGGATCGTTCTCTTAAAATACGCTTAAAGTACTTCCTGTCGTTCCGGACTCATCTCTTATTTCCTCGCACAAATCGCAAAGCCGTCACTTCTTGATCGTGACCTCGCGTGTGTGTGTAGTGTAGAAAAGGTCCCCGTTAAAAAGTTCCAGAAGGATACGTCCCTGGCGCTCCTCCGCTCGGTCACAGGTCCGACCTTGCGTACGCCGTACAGAGCTCAGAACATGTCGGGATGGGCGCGTTTTCTCTGAGAGCTTCACTGTGGAAGGGTAACGTCATCATGTCCGGGTTATACGTACAGTCGGGGATTTTCTTTTGCGGTACTTCATATTTCTAGTGTAATATACAAACGCTGATGGTCTAGTTGGCTGTGAATGCAGTTTGGTTTCCGTTTTATTTTTCCAATGTCAGTTATTAGGATGTACTTGAGCCCAGACGATGTCTGGACACTCGCTCGTCTTTCTCTTAACGCAGTCTGGTGAACAGTTCCTCTGTTCTTTTATGTGACTTTTACGTACCGAGGGATGTTTCGAATCTGACTGCAGATCGTCTTGTATGTCGAAAGAACTCTTACTCATCGGGAAGAACTTGAATAAAGGAATAAAAGCTTCTGATTGGAATCTTTTTGTGTCCTTGTACTGATATATCCCCGTAATCTCGTCCACTGCTATAACCCGACATCGATTAAGAGACTTTGGGCGTGGCCGTGTTGGTGTTACATCGAGCCTTCGTACAACCTCGGGCTCTTTCCCGTCCTGAGAATCGTGCAGAAGCGAATGTACAGATAAGTACGTTTTAATTGAGCATGCATTATGTCACGAAGCATATAGCGCCCTCCACTAATATTGGCACCCTTGGAACAATTTCCTGTTCCTAGTCACCCAGGTGTACTTAAAAAATAAATAAATAAATAAAAATATTAATGGGAAAATACTTCAAATATACTTTTCTCATATGAATTCATAGGTGTGCCAATAATCATTATATGTGTAAATATTTTTGGGATAAACCTGTGTTGTGTTTAATATCCATGAGAGCAGAGAATGTTTGTGAATTTTTTTTGGAACAAAAGGTTAAACGATGAACACCGTACGTGTCTATCAAAGATATGCAGATATTTACTAAACACAGGATTTCCGTGCTCGGCTAGCGTCATCGCTTTAAGTGCACTGAATTGTCCACGTATTTTCCCAGAATATGAACGGTTCCACGGCTCGAGTGGGGACACTTTACAATAAGAAGACAACAGCCCGGTAGTTATGCAAGAAAAATTCATGACTGAATGTAGTAACTGTTTGAAATGTTATGCTTTGTTACTGCCAAATGAAGGGAAATGTTCCACTTTACTTTAGGGGCACAGATACTATTAACTAGTAGTGAAGGGCTAGTATTAAAACTTTATTCGTGTTAAAGATTCTGAGGTTGTACTCCAGTGTTGACTGGAACTCTTCAGTCAGTCGTGTATGGTTTGTAAACCCACACTTCTTTGGTCCAAAGGGACGTCCAAAATGAAGAATGAGTGTTTTTTCTATTAATAATAGCTGTAAGCCTAGCCTCCTCTGAAATCCGAGCGCAGGCTGAGACATTCAAAGCAGACGAAACGAGCTCGGTAACACTGTTCTACCAGACGTACTCCATTATGTATGTTCATAAATATGCTTCATTGACGAATCATAATGTTTTTATTCTATTGCTAGTTGGTCTCCCAGTCTGTTCTGTTATTTAACGTCATCTGTGTTTATTCTGTGTTTAACGTGGCTGTTCGTGGTCGTTATTAGTCGACCTATCTGTTCATTTCACGGAGAACAAATAAACGCTGCATTCGATTCAAAGTTGTACCTCATAACCCTGACCTTCGACTAAATAGAACCAAAGAAAACATCCCCTTAGCTTTGAATTACTACTCAGGATCTCAGGACGCTTTCCTCAACCCCTGTGTTCAGCAAGTGACGTCACATCAACATGGATCTTCACCAGTAAACACAGCAGTGCTTCTTACCTTTAAACAAGGTATCATGTGTATATGGGTTTCCTCAGGGTACTCTGGTTTCCTCCTCCAGTCCAAAGACATGCGTTGTAGGCTGATTGACATTTCTAAATTGTCCGTAGTGTGTGTGCGATTGTGCCCTGTCCCTGGAGCACCGCGTGCCCCGAGTTCCCTGGGATAGACTTCAGGCCTTCATTTTAATGATTTGAAATGTATAACAAATACGAGAGCCAAAAATGTATTTTTTTGTTTTCTTACAATGTATAAACTATTGACTGAATGATAATGTCATTAATGCTACTTCTATGCACTCTTATATAATATCTGTTTCTTCATCAGGTGCAGTTGTTGTCCGTTCCAACTCGATATACAATTAAAATTCAATTCAATTTGATGTTATTTACAGTATATAGAGCTTTTAACATTGGATATGATCACAAAGCAGCTTCACAGATATCCGGATATAGATATAGACTGAGATTTATCCCTGATGAGCAAGACAGAAGCGATGGTGTCGAGGAAAAACTCTCTGAGAGAGGACATGGAGAAGAAACGTTCCCTTCTGGAAAAAAAAAAAAAAAAAAAACCCTACAGAAACCGTCACAGAAAGTCAAATGGTTTCCACTAAAAATACCATTACAAACCATCAGCTGTTAAACATTAAAACTATTACCAAATGGTTTCCTTTACAGAGTAGGAATTATTAAAGATATTGGTCCTTAATGGTATCCACTAGACAAAACATGCCACCAATAGAAGGCAACAAATTACCAGTAGAAACCCACAGGGACCATTCCAGTTTCTCTGGATGGAAACGCCTTAACGAGAGAGCTCAACGGAGAATGGCCAAACTGCTTCGTGCTGCTTCGTCAACCCTCGAGGCGAACCCTACAACAGCAGAAGACCACGTCAGGTTCCACTGAGGCTGAGAGCTGAGGCTGCAGTGGGCACAGGCTCACCAAAACTGGACAGTTGAAGACTGGAAAAACGTAGCCTGGTCTGATGAATCTCGATTTCCAGGTCACAGGGCAGAATTTGGCACCAACAGCATGAATCCATGAATGAATCCTGTCAACAGTCCAGGCTGGTGGAGGTGGTGTAATGGTGTGGGGAATGCATTCATGTCAACACGGACCAGACTCTCAAAGGAATGTTTCCAACATCTTGTTGAATCCATGCCATGAAGGACTGTTTTGATAGCAACGCGAGGTCCTACCCGTTATTAGTGTAGTGTTCCCAATAAAGTGCTCAGTGAGTCTAAATGGCCAACTTTTGTTTGAAGTGTGTAAACGCTATGTTGTCTCAACATGACACTTTGGTTATTCTCACTGGGTTCCCCACATGGGGTCACTTAATTTACAAATGCTATGATGTGCCGGAAGCTTGTGATCTGTATCTGAATGACTCCCCCCCCCCCCCCCCCACCCCCCCACCCCCCACTGCGCTGCTGCCACATTATTGGCTGATTAGAGAACTGCATGAATGTGCAGAATGTGCAATGTTCCTAATAAAGTGAACGGTGTGATGAAGAGCTCGGGAATTGTTGATATGTGATGAAAAACACGCGGCGCGATAATCATACGATGCAGTTCTTTATATGATCACTGGTGCAGTTTTAATAATATCACGGCATCTGTTTACAGAGGAAATTGAATGGGGAAGAAGTGAAATGGCTCAATAGAGATATGAATATTAAGCACTCGAGTGTGAACCTCTTCGGCCCCATGACGTGTTTTAAAAGCTGAAGCGTGAGCGATGGGATTACAATGTCCTGTGCATCAAGAACTAACTGCTGTGTAATGAAAAACTCATGGCGTGATGATCATACAACCCAGCGTTGTACTTTTAATTCTATCATTTACCTACAGCTACACATTTTCAAAAATGTTAACAAAAAAAAAAAGAAATACCCCAGTGCGGAATGTTAAAATGAAGCACTCAGATTTGAACCTCTTCTGCCCCGTGGCTGTCTTTTAGGAGCTGGAGAGAGAGCGGCAGGATTACCGTGTCCTGAAGTCCGAGTACAAAACTGTTGAGGTAAACGTTTCTTCTAATAAAGCCATAACTGCTATCGTGTCTGGAAGAAGCCCAGAGGCATAAATGCGATAATGTGGGGATTTCAAAACACAATTTGAATTCCAGAACTGGGCCATCACTTATTTTTGATCTGGTTGTTCTGGTCATGCACCCTCTGTGCGGTATTAATACTAAGCCCTCATTTTAAGAAGGCTGAAATATTAGTGCATAGTCTTTACAACTGTATCAGTACTGGAGCAGATCACTGATGATCGACCAAAACATAGTGCACTTCCTATTTGTATCTGTTCGTTCATATTTGATATCTGCTTACATCCTTAACTGATGAATGAATGAGTGTGCCCCTATTGGTATTTTCTATCTGTTTAGAACACATCTGTTCAGCCCTAATAGTCTATTTGTATTCGGTTCCATCTCTAGTGCAGAAGTAATAAAAACTCTTTGGGCATTGAACTTTCAGGTCTGTCTGAGAACATTCAGAATCTTCTGGAGTCCAACGCTCAACTGGAGCACGAACGCTCCGACCTGATGAACCAGGGAAAAACCTTGAGCAACAGCTCTGTAGATTACAGAGGAAGTACTTCAATTCAATTGTATGTGTACAGCGCTTTTTACAATAGACGCTGTCTCAAAGCAGCTTTACAGAAATATCAACACGGGGTACAGATATTAAAGGTGCGAATTTATCTCTTAAGTAGAAAGTGATGTTGAAGGGAAGTGAGAAAAGCCTTTCCTCAAGCTGAACTTTTCAGACTGTATTGAGAACGTTGTTTTGCAGAGCATAAAGCCCTCAAGGTTGAACCTCATTCAGTGTCCTGAATTCCAAGTACAAAGTCATTAACGTAAGCTTTTCTTCTCAAGAAGAAGATTTTTGGAATGTTCTGTTTGTTTATTGTTGTTTTTTTCTGTCCTGTTGTTGTTGTATACAGTTGATTTTGGATACAGTTGACGGAGGAGGAGGCAATCGTGCTGGCTAGCGGGGCTCTGGTGAAAGTTTCGTTCAGACTTCCAGGATTATAAGGATTCACACTGTCTTTTTTTCATCCAGGGAAGGAAAACATCCCCAGTATCCTGACATACTGCTGGAATACTGTAAGAGTTTCCTCATCATTTACCAGCACATGGTGTGTGGGTCCTTTTTGTGTTTGTCCAAATACACTGGTTTGGCGACTATGTATGAAGGTTAGCATGCATACCACCTGTTACTGCAGTCGAAAACGAGTGTTTAATGCTTTCTATTGTGGATTATGTGGATAGGTTCTTGGACATTATTATTTATTTATCTATTTATTTATTTATTTTTACATGTTGCCAACACGTTTTAGGGCAGTACTAAACGGAAAACAATAAGCTCTTTAAACAAAATAATAACAATTTACACCGATCATCCTGTTCAAAAGTTTACACCCCGCTGGCTCTTAATGTATCGTGTTACCTTCTTGAGCATCAGTGGACGTTTGCAGCTTTTGTAATACTCGTGTACGAGTCCCTCAGTCGTCCTCGGTGTGAAAAGATGGATCTCGACATCATATAGCCGCCGTTGGAAAGGGCTCAAATATGTAGAATATGCTGGGAAAGTAAAGAATGTGCAGGACCTGGAGGATTTTTCTGAAGAACAGTGGGCAGTTTAACTGCTCAGGACAAACAAGGGACTCGTGAACAACTCTCACAACACGTAAACACAGTCGTTGATCATCCAGGTAAATTCTAATTTAACAGCTCAAGAGATTGAAAATGATGTGATTCCGTGTACTGACTCCCTACTTACAAGGTAAGTCGAACGCAGCAGTAGTACTAATATATTATATATATATATATATATTACCACAAGAGGGCACTACACTCACCTACATTATAAGATTTTTGTCAGTTTGATCAGAAATTGTGAAAGGAATTAACACACCTTTGCTGTACTTGCACATCAAATGAGAGGCATGGGAAGCATCCTGTTAATTCTTCCATATCAAATCCATAAATCTGACACAATGTGTTTCCCCAAAAACATAGCAGAAGCAGTTGTTTCCCTGACATTTTATTTACAGCCCTATGTACAAGTCAGCATGTTGACACGCTTGTGTGTACAGTATAGCTTATTTCAAGGTACTGTGTTTACTGTTGATGCTGTGAGCGGCCATGTTGATTTGGCGTCACTTGCTGAACAACTCGGAGTTGAGGGGTTCATACGAGTAGGAATTCCGAGCTGAAATGCTGTAAATGCTGGGTTCTTTGCGTTTTCCGTATGTCAGGGGTTTGCGCGCGTGTGTGTGCGGTGAATTACGAGTAACGACCTCGAGTCGAATAGAGCATTTTGTTTGCGGAACCAATGTTCTGAGCCGTGCGCGCGTCCGGAAGGTAATCGGTGTGGCACGGCGGCGCCTGGCCGGTAGAGCGGCAGTGTGTGAGTGTGGGACAGCAGCTGCAGCAGCAACAGGCCCATGTGGGAGGCGAGCACTTCCCGGCACCGCGGAGCAGTAATAACGCTGATATAACTCCTGACTCTTATGGTGGCGTGCGAGGGAGTAAACATGCTGAAAGAGGCGCTGGAAGGACAGGTTACACTGGTGTGTAACACCACCGCCGGTAAGACAAATCACAATAAAGTGTTCAGAGAGAGAGAGAGACAGAGTGAGTGAGTGAGTGTGACACGCACATTAGCCACTTAGCTCGCTAGCTATGTGCTCAGCAGTGCTAGGCAACGTGTTAATGTCAGAGACAGCTGAACTGCCTTCACACTGTTAAAACCCGACACCATTCCAGCTTTAGCAATACGGTACACTTCCTGTAGCTACAGAACAGGCTACTTGGACAAAGATTTACTTGTGGTTTAAACCCAAATTGGTCAGCACTTCCTGTACAAGTGCACTCCACGCCGACGCGTCTGCGCTCTGTCTAGTGCACTACTTGTCCCACACGGAGGCATTTGAACGTCGACCCATTCCATATTGTAGTATACATGTCTACTTCTATAGCAGCTTTATACAAAACACACGCAAACCGTATGTCTCGGAATTCTTCAAAACACAACTTTTCATATTGTTACATATTATATTTATATTTTAAAGAGGCCAGAGATGTTAAAGGTCTTACAGGAAAGTAAAATAGTGGATTATCTCCACGTTAAAGGTGCAATAGAATTTTCAAAAAAAAAAAAATCGTACTAATACAAATAACATGGTGACGTGTGTAGAAATTATTATTTTATTATTATTATTAAAATATATGTGTATATTTTTAAAAAATTGTGTGTGGCCTCAGGATGAAAGTATGACATGGATGCTTGGAAAACCTGCTTCCGGTCCGGAAAGCGTGTTTGTGTTTGGATGCGCCTCCTGTCAGTCAACTTATAGACACGCCCCTTAGCACTTTCACTCCGCCCTCAGCTAGCATGCTAATACCACAGCTTAGTGCTCATAAGAGCTTATTACAGAGGGGAAAAGGGACAGCGACTGCATGTGTGAACTGGTCATAGTCTTATACAGTGTGCTTGAAAGTGACGTCATGAAAGTCCTCGCTAATGCTAACTCTGTTTAAGGGCGAGCATCACCGGCGAGATCGCTGCACAAAATTTACAGGTGGTTTTTTTGTGTGTGTTTTATTGTCTTCCTCTCATCCTTTGCCGTATGTGTTTATTCAGTACGAGCGACGAACACTGAGTGACGTGAGTGCGTCGATAAATACGGACAGTAAAACAACAAATCAGTGGAACACTAACTGCAGCTTCCTTGACCTGAAACCCTGTGGGTTCCACAGTGGAGGCGGAGTCAGTCATTCAACTCCGCCCACTTAATCATTACAGACTTAATCTGCCTTAATGCCCCTTTAACTGGTCCTGGTGTACTAGTGTTACCCGCAATATGCAAAGAACACTGATTCTGTGGGGGGTTTTGCCTCTCGCTCTCTCTCACTCTTTCTCACTCAGTCTCTCTCTCTCAGTCTCTCACTCTTTCTCTCTCACTCTCTCTTTCTCACTCGCTCTCTCATGCTCTCTTTCTTTCTCACTCACTCATTCTCTCTCTGTCTCTCACTCACTCTTTCTTTCTCTCTCACTCTCTCTCTCTCTTTCTCTCTCACTCTCTCTTTCTCACTCGCTCTCTTTCTCTCATGCTCTCTCTCTTTCTCACTCACTCACTCTGTCTCTCTCTCTCTCTCTCTCTCACTCACTCTCACTCACTCTTTCTCTCTCACTTTCTGTCTTTCTCTCATGCTCTCACTCTTTCTCTCACTCACTCTCTCTTTCTCACTCACTCTCTCTTTCTTTCTCACTCTCTCTCACTCTTTCTCTCACTCTCTCTTTCTCTCACACTCTCACTCTTTCTCACTCACTCTCTCTTTCCCACTCTCACTCTCTCTCACACACTCTCACTCACTCTCTCAATCTCTCTTATTCTCTCTTTCTCGCTCTTTCTCTCTCACCCTTTCTTTCTCACGCTCTCGTCTCTTTCTCTCTCTTGCGCTCTCTCTCGTGCTGTCATTCACGCTCTCAATTTCACTTCACTGCCATGATTGTTTCATGTAATATTGCCAAAGCATCAATTTAGATAAGAAAGGAGGGTTAAAAAAACATTAAGAAGATAAAGTATAATTAAAAATTATCATAAAAATAGAAAAAAGATAGTAGTAATAATTACAAAAAAACAATCAATAAAACATAAATATAAAAAATAAATAAACAAACAAAGTGACGATGCGAGCTGCCAGTGTAGGACAAAAGTATAAAGGTTACAATAATTATGTACATTAACGCCGTAGAATAAAATACAGTGCAATAAATTAGAATTGTGAAGTGAAATGTGATCAGAGCAGCTCTCTCACGCTCACTCTTAACTCTCGCTCGCTCTCTTGTGCTCTCTCTCATTCTCTCTTTCACTCTGCCGCTCTCGCTCTCTCTAGTTATATAAGAATGTAACGAAAGAGAGACACTTATATAATACTCGTCTATCTGCCTGATTTTAATGACTTCAGTGTTTGTTTTTATGGAATACTAATTGATTTACAATTCGCTCTCTTTCTCACACACACACACACACACACACACACGCACGCACGCAGGGTCTGTGCAGGTGCAGGTAGAGCCGGTAGGCCGCTGGTTCGAAGCCTTTCTGAAGCGCAGGGATCGAAATGTATCCGCTTCGTTCCAGGAGCTGGAGGAGGAAGAGGAGCTCTCAGAGGAGGAAGCAGACGAGGAGTTACAGCTTGAGGAGTATCCCCTGCTGAAAACACTGGACCCCAAAGACTGGAAGGTGCTGCGTTACGCGACTGAGCGCCTACCTAGTACACTTTTTATAAAAGAGCCAGTATTATTTCCTGTGTGTCCTGTCACCAGTACGATTGAGTTTCTTCTCTCTCTCTCTCTCTCTCTCTCTCTCTCTCTCTCTCTCTCTCTCTCTCGAGCAGAATCAGGATCACTATGCTGTACTGGGTTTAGTTCACATGAGGTACAAGGCAACCCAGAAACAGATTAAAGCTGCGCGTAAGTTGATCCTGTTCAGCAGACCGATGCTAAGTTCTAGGTTACTCCTGGCGTAATCATACAAAACGAGTGTTTCTGACCTCTCTACAGATAAAGCAATGGTGCTGAAACATCACCCGGACAAGAGGAAAGCAGCCGGCGAGCAGATTGTGAAAGGCGACAATGATTATTTCACCTGCATCACTAAAGGTTGGTGTTCCGCCTGCTCGAGCTGAAGCGCGCTGTGTCCGTCGTGTTCCGAGCAACAACACTGCTTTGTGAATGTGATTGCAGCGATAGAGATTCTGTCGGACCCCGTGAAGAGACGCGCGTTCGACAGCGTGGACCCCACCTTCGACAACACGGTGCCCTCCAAGGCAGAAGGCAAAGAGAAATTCTTCGACGTGTTCGCGCCCGTGTTTGAGCGCAACGCCAGGTCAGTGAAGCCCAAAAAAAAAAAAAAAAACCATCCTAACGTCACCGAATACCGGTGTGTCGTGTATCGTAACCCCTTCGAGATCTGCGATACGTTTCTTGTCTGCGTGATTGACAGGTGGTCCACTAAAAAGCACGTCGCCGCCTTCGGGTCCATGGACTCCTCGTTCGAGGAAGTGGACAATTTCTATTCTTTTTGGTAAGTTTTTGTTAAATCTGCTTTCATGTAATGTTTGTAATTAAATATGCTGTACGGATAGAAATGAGTCGCAGTGAAAATATATCTGATCCAGTTTCATTTTTAAACAGCGGTTCTGAAATATATTAAAGTTCTGTGTACTCGTATAAGTGGAAATTATTATTGTCTTAATAGCTGATATTAGATAATATTCTCTCTCTCTATATATATATGATATATAGAGATGTACATATACACATACATATACGATAAAGACGTATGTACGTGTAATATTTTATTCACTTTTTCACGCACTCTCGTTGTAGTCACGTTCTCCACGTTAGTCCGTTTATATTTAACACGACGTCAGCGCCGATGGTAATTTCCGACACCGTTTCCGTTTTGAAGGTACAGCTTTGATTCATGGAGAGAGTTCTCATACCTGGATGAAGAGGAGAAAGAGAAAGCCGAATGGTAACAAATCTTCATTGTTTCTTTAAGAAATATATTTGCCCCTCACTAGCTATAACCCGTAACGCAACACGTTTAACGTCACGATCATTCAGCTCTCTTCCGTTCTTCCTCCTGCCTTTTGTCTTGTGCCAGTCGAGACGAACGAAGATGGATCGAGAAGCAGAACCGTGCGTCGCGAGCTCAACGGAAAAAAGAGGAGATGAACAGGATACGAACCCTCGTAGGTACGGCGCGCCTCGTGTCGAAAAGAAACCCGAAAAGATTCTGAGGGCGTGGCCAGGTTTGTGGGCGCAGTCATGCGTGAGAGACGGGTGTCAAGTTGAGATGCGGTTAAAATATTGGTGCACGCTCACAAAAGGGAAACGTTGCAGGTTTTAGTTGCTGATTACGGGACAGAGAACATCGGTTTCAGTCATAGCCATCATCATCATCATCATCATCATCATCATGGCAGCTCAGGCATAATGCTCCTAAAATATTGATCGCGTCGTCATTTACACTATCCCGGAGATATTCTTACCGCGTTTCACCTGATGTGTCGTAGATACGGCCTACAGCTGTGACCCGAGGATAAAGAAGTTTAAAGAGGAGGAGAAAGCCAGGAAGGAATCGGAGAAGAAGGCCAAAGCCGAAGCCAAAAAGAAGGAGCAAGAGGAGAAGGAGCGGGTCAGTTATATGGAATATCGGACTCGTACTGAGCCTCATTCGTCTCTTAAAGAGATTTGAAATTGTGGTAACGTTAAAGATAACTGAAGATCATTTCTGTTTACGTCAGTATAAAATATACAGGTTTTGCGTGTGTGTGTGTGTGTGTGTTGCTGTCCTGCAGGCTCGCCAGGCGGAGATGGAGGCAGCTCGGTTGGCCAGAGAGAAGGAGGAAGAGGAGGCCAAACAGGCGGCCCAGCAGGCCAAGAAAGAGAAAGAGGCACAGAAGAAAGCAATCAAGAAAGAGAGACAGAAACTCAGGACAACGTGCAAGGTTTAAGAGCTGCTACAGTCTTGTTAGGGGTCCAAGCACAAAGTCTTTGCAAAGTCGGTGTCGCACTAAACCCCGATAACGTCAACATGGACGCCACGTGCCGATCGGCTCTAGCCGGGAGGAGTCTAATTCACTCGAACAGCTGGAACGATCGGTTGCACGTATTCTCAAGACACGATCCTGGGGATGTGGCAAAATTTGGGGCATTGTAATACCTGAGGGGCGTTAAAGTTAAATGATGCGTTTCTCAGGAATCGCATGTTCGCGCGAGCTGGAATTTTGAGGATAAGTCGGAAAAATTAAAAATGACTGTCGCCATCAGCCAATCAGCTTTCCGCAGGCATTCGACCCACGGCTAATGCTGAGTCTAATCATGAAATTTGATGCGGTGTCATTCGAATTGTCCAGAAGGGGGCGGCGTTCATGTTTCCGCGCTTCTGTCTCTCACGAATCTTTGTTTTGCTCCTGGTTCTTTTCAGATGAAGCCGTTCAAACGAGCCTTTTGGATCATTTTAGCCCCGCCCATTCAGATATACAATATTTTGCGTAAATATGCAAAAGCCACTTTCACGGGCTGGTCGTAGGATTTCTGCTGCATCGTTCTCGCTCCCTTTCAGAAACTGTTTTATCCGGCTCCGGCTCAGTTCCCCCACTGCCAAACGCATGAGATTTGTAAACAAAATGGCCGCCGCCACGCTCCAATCCGTTCTAGCTGGGCGCAGCTTGGTCTACTACCGACAGCCGTGACTCGTGACACGTTAAGCGCTACGGTCGGGGTGTGGTCATGCGTAGTGGGCGGGGTTAAATTCGAACACCTCTTTCTCAGGAGGTGTCGAGCTGTAATTCGGCGATATTTCTGAAGGGTGCTTGGACCACTTTTAAAGTGATGTTTTTTCTTTATAGGAGCGTTAACCAGTCTTGTCTGTTTTTTTTTTTTTCCTCCCCAGAACTGTAATTACTTTGTGGACAGCGAGGTGGAGAGCGTGAGGATGATGGAAGATGTGGAGAAGTTATGCGATCGATTAGAGCTGATGAGGTAGTTCTGTCTGAGAAACATGCTTGCCTAGTGGACGGCACGGGTCTGACATGAAGCAGTTTTGAAGAGCGATTAAACGCGTGCAACCGATTCATTTCTACTTTCTTTTCCCAGCTTGCAGACGTTAAATGAACTTTTAGCTTCAGGCAGCAAGCAGGAGAGCAGAGCTGCCATAGAAACACAGGTAAGCTCAGAACAGAGGAGCAACGGCGTGGCGTGTGGTGTTGTCGAGCCTCACACAAACAAACCTACACACGTTCCAATATTTTTGGCACCGTTTCACCACTGGGGGATGTTTCAGGCTAGACTCCTGAAAATATCTGCAAATTACTACGGTTTTCAGTGGGTCAAAAATTCAGTCACCTGGTGAGCGTTCGGTGTCGTTGCCTTTTAACTTGAATCAGACTCCGTGGTTCCGCCCCTTCCTCCTGACGGAACTGGTGTAAACGCCGTCAGGTTTGTGGGCCTCCTCGCTCACACGCTTCTCCAGTCCAGTCCACACATTGTCTGTGGGATTCAGGTCAGGGATTTGTGATGACCGCTCCAACACTTCGTTGTCTTGGAGGTTTGTGTAGGATCACGGTCCTGCTGGAAGACCCACTTTCCGGCTGATGTCTTGAGGTGTTGCGTCAGTATTTCTAGACCTTCCTCGTGATGCCATCTATTCTCTAAAGTCCATCAGTCAGTTTTCCAGTGATAAACCCCACAACGTGATGCTGCCACCACCATGCTTCAGCGTCGGGATGGTGTTCCTCAGATTAAAAGCCTCACTCGTTTTCGTTTATGGCCTGACCATTTTAAGGTTTCTTCCTTCTGACTGCGCCTTTCAAGACCTTTCATTCCTGGGAGTTTTTCCGTAATGATGTGATGACGGAATATTTTTTTCGCTCTGCGTACAGATGCTCGCACAGGTCGTTTCAGTTGTTTAGAAATTGGACTTGACGGAGTTGCTTGGATCCTCCCGTGGTATCGAGGGCAAGACGGTCGTGGTCCTGAATGCAGCCCCAGGCGCTCTACCAAATAACTCTCTTAATGATGAAAACTGGCCAATCGGAAGCTTCTGAAAGTCGTTAGGTGAATTTCCGGAATGTTCCATACTGTGTAAAGAGACGGTCAACTCGGTGAATGTAAACTTTTGACCCACTGAAAGCGTGAAGTCGTGCGTGGCTCGACAGAGGAAATGTACAGTAACGTTGAGTGGAGTTTCACTACGGGTGCGTGTCGCGTCGCGCAGGTGCAGGAAGTGAACGCGCAGCTGCAGCGCGAGCGAGAGGCCGAGGTGAAGACGCAGCAGGCGGCGCGCAGCTCGGAAAACACCAACGCGGGAAGCGGAGGGAGCAAAGGCTGGAACGAGGAGGATCTACAGCTGCTTATCAAAGCAGTTAACCTTTTTCCTGCTGGAACCAACGCCAGGTCAGATCCCGCTCTCTCAAACACACACACACGCGATCACCAATGCAGTCTCAGTGTGTTACAGTTGGGTTCTGTCCTGTTCTGTAGGTGGGAAGTAATCGCCAACTACATGAACTTGCACTCGGGTAGCGGCATCAAAAGAACCGCCAAAGACGTCATCAATAAAGCTAAGACTCTACAAAAACTTGGTGAGTTCCGGGTGGATGACGTCACTGTTTGAAGAGCAGATCGTATTATTTAACGTGTTGGTTTTTCTTCTACTTCTAGACCCTCACCAAAAGGAAGAAGTGAACAAAAAGGCTTTTGAGAAGTTTAAGAAAGAGCATTCCGCCGTTCCTCCGACTGTAGACAACGCCATGCCGTCCGAGCGCTTCGAAGGTAAAGCGTCGCTGCAGAATCGCGCCGTCAGAAATCTTTCTCGTGCAGATTTGAATTTACACCGTCGTGCTGTATAATCATTCACCGTTACTCCTTGTGGATAGGATCAGCCAGCGACACCACTTCTGCTCCCTGGACTACGGAGGAGCAGAAGCTCCTGGAGCAGGCGCTGAAGACCTACCCTGTTAACACACCCGAGAGGTGGGACAAAATCGCCGCCACCGTGCCTGGACGTACCAAGAAGGACTGTATGAAGAGATACAAAGTAAGCGCTTCCACTTGTACCGAGAGCACGCCGTGTTATTAACTCTTCATTAACCATCAGTCCTTTCTCTCTCACAGGAACTCGTGGAAATGATTAAAGCCAAGAAAGCTGCCCAGGAACAAGTTGCTGCTAAGAGTAAAAAATGACCGCAAGAAACAAGCGCACGTGCACAAACACACACTTAGCCTCATTTTCTTTTAATGTTATTGTGTTTGTTCTTTATTTTATAATAAAACAAAGAAAAGGAAATGCACAGACTCTGAATCCTCCTGGTTTGTAATGTACGTGACGCCGTCCTCGTCTCTCTCAGCTCCGTAACCAGTACATCCCGCTCTTGATCTGGTTGTAGTCTGCGAGCTCATCCACAGGCCCTGAAACACATCGTGTCCGTGTATTAACATTAAACACACATTTAAAAACCTTTAGGACTGAGAGACTGATGGAAGTTTCGAGGTAATTAAATCAAATCGTTTATAAAAGCGTTCTGCTGGGGGGGAAAAAAAAGGTCGGACCGGTCCGGTTCTGAAGGAGTCAATACGACGGCGTACGTACCGACGGCTGCGATCGCTGGAGCTTTGTTGTAAATGTATTTGGTGCACACTTCCTTGATGGTGTTTGCGTCTACGGCCTTGGGTGGTGTAGAGAGACGGGTGAAAAGAAGAGAACAAGACACATTCAGGAGCTCTTATTTTTGTCGGAAATGTGTTATTTATACCAGCATGTAGTCTTACGTCGATTCTGGCCTCCAGTTCATGCAGCGGAATTCTGCGCCCGTAGCACAACATCTGCCTCCCGATGTCCTCGCAGATGGGCGTGGAACCTAAGGCGAAAAAGCCAAAAGGTGTTCCGTTATAATCCCCAGCCGGTGCCCGTGTGTCTCCGTCTCTGTGATCACAGGAGCAGACTTACCGTCTAAATGAAGCAGCATATTGGTCTTCAGGAGATTCTTTGCTCTCGCTACTTCACTCTCGGTCACGTTGGTGCACAGAGACATCCTGTTAACACACACACCGTTTAAATGTAGGTAATGCTTAAAATACACGGCACTGTACGAGTCACTCACCATTCCAGCTGTGTGAAGTGCACCATGTCGCTGACCGTGTTCGGCTCGCACACGGTGTAGATCCCCCACAGCCCGGTGTCCGTGTAGCAGGTGTTAAACGACTGGAAGCTGTGGCACAGGTTCCCCTGACACGCCATCTGGGCCAGTCTACTGGACAGATTCTGAGGGACAACAGCAAGTTAACTCGAGACCTAATCCTTATTGTTTTTTCCCCCCTAAACCTAAACCAAAGAGAGATACCGACCACGCCGCCACCGAAAGAGCGGTCCCAGTTCCCGATGAGCGTGTTGGCCACCATGAGCGGGATGGTGTCCGGGTGGGACCAACCCACCGCCTCCACGGCAATCGCTATGTGAGCCAGCGGCATCTTGTTATCCCCGACTCGAATCTGTTTGAAATAAATAAGAAAACAAGACAATGGTGGAAGCTGTAGGAAGGAAAGTTATTACAATAATAATAATAATGGATTTTTTTTAGTCCTGCCCTGAATGAGCCCCAATGCTTGTTCGTGCCACTGTTCATGTGCATCATATTACCTCACTTCCAGTGAATCTGCAAGGCGGTAATGCTGGAGCCTCGTCCCTGTAACTGGCTGGCAGCTTTCCAAAGTGGTATTTAGCCAAATCTATTAGTTCGCTGTGAGACACTCCTGGGAAACCACAAAATAAATAAATAAAGATTTATCAAAGTGCGCGCACAAAAAAAAAACAACGCCTTCTGGGAATGATCAATCAAAAGGTTTTGTCCGTTATTCGCAATAAATGCTGCGTGTGTGTGTGTGTGTGTGTGTTTACCTCCAGCCGCAGCCAGCACGATCCTCGGCCCCTTGTAGTGAGTTGTAATATACTCCACGAGGTCTGCTCTGTTTATAGTCCTGTAAAACGCACCAGGCACGCTTAGCTACGGACGCTAACGTCAGTGAAAGCTTCGTTAATGCCGTTACGTTCGAGCACACGTACCTGATGTTCTCGGCCGGTCCGAGGATGGTTCTTCCTAAAGCGGTGTCCTGGTACGCCGTAGCATGCAGGTAGTCAAAGACGACTTCCTGTAGGTTGGTCTCCACTTCCTGCATCTCTCGGAGGATGACGCCACGCTCTCGCTCGATCTCCGCTTCCCCCAGCATGCTGTTCTGGATGATGTCGGCGAGAATCTCAACCGCTGCCGACAGGACAGAGACAGACCGGGAAGGCGTTCACCAAGAGCGAAAACAAAACACCTTCCGAGTTTGGAACTCAATTTATTTAAAGTATCGGTGCTGAGGAACAGTTAAGGATTGAATGTTTACATCATAACACCTCACAGTTTTCGTCGTCTTATTATTATTATTATCATCGTCATGGCGATTGTTATGGAAGTGCTATCGTACCTCTGGGAAGGTCTTTAGAAAAGGCTTTGGCGTAATACACTGTCTGCTCTCTGGAAGTATAGGCATTCAAGTGGGCTCCCATGTTCTCAATCTCAAGCTCCAGGTCTAGCTGGGAACGCTTCCTGGTACCCTATAAAATACAGAAAAGGAACACGGAGATACAGCACACACTCCAATTGAATGAACAAATCCTCCCAGCTCAGGTTCCTGTATCGCACATCGATCGACACGCTCTCTCTCTCACCTTAAATGCCATGTGCTCCAGGAAGTGGGCTGTGCCATTGTTCCTGTCGTTCTCGTACCGACTCCCAGCATCGATCCACAGACCCACCTGCGACAACATGAAACATTAAACCTTGACACATACAGTACAGCAGGCCAAAAGGTTGTGGACACTTGACCATCACACCCATATTTCCAAAACTAGACCAACACAACTGTATAATAGGACGTCTCAAGAGTTTCTCTTCACTGCAACCAAGAGGTCAAAACCGGTTCCAGCGTGACGAAGCGCCTGTGCGTGACGATGCGCGCTCCGTGAAGACGTGGTGTGTTAAGGTCGGAGTGGAAGAACTCTTCAGAGCCCTGATCTCTCAACCCGAATGAACTGGAACCGGAGCCTCCTCGAGATCGTATCATCAGTACCTGAATAAACACTAATCCCCACAAATCTAATGGAAAGCCTTCCCAGAAGAGCAGGGTATTCTAACAGGAGTGGTGACGGTGAGGTGTCTGCAAACGTTTGGACGGGTCGTGACACTGAACAACGTTAGATGGAGAGCTGACACCGAAACACTGTGTCGAGTACTGCGGTTACCGTGCAGGTCGGCAGTCCCGAATCTTCAGACGCCACTCTGAGGCCATTGGTCAGCGTGGTTAACTTCGTCTCAGGGACGTTGAGCGACACTTGAGCTGCGGCTTGCGTGGCCCGCTGACGAAACCTCTGAAATGACATGACATAAAAGACAACTTTGTTTAGAACTGAGAGTGTTCCAGCAGCACACGTATAAGACGAGGCACAAAATACACATCAGAAATACAGTAACACTGAAAGATTCATGGGAAGAAGAAAAAAAGCACAAATATTAAAATGAATCCATAACAGTCACGATAAGGCTGTACACGTTTATAAACACAGCTGTCGAATAAAGACTCCGAGTTTGTGTTATGGTTTTAACTGTGTGATGGACTTCAGCACATTAGCTACACTCTTAGCTCCCCAGCCTTAACCTGAGCTCTGTACGACATGTTCACCGCGCACTCTCGCGCACTCTCGCACACTCTCGCGCACTCTCGCGCACTCTCGTCACCATACGTTTCTTTCTCTCACCTGTGTGACTGGACCTGTCTTCAGCAGATTCTGTACCAGACGCCCTCCCGCAACACCGAACAGCCGCACACGCGCCGCCATCTTCTTTACACGGGTTCCGACGTCATCAGTGCCGGAAATGACGTCTGTTTCTTTTGGTTTTAATAGCGGTTGGTAAACCCGCTTAAGGTGGCCACCTACTGGACTGGAGTGTGGGCTGCAGATTGGCAGGTAATAAAATTAATAACAATAATAACAAATAAATATATATTCGATGGCCATACTAGATTACTAAAGTCTCTCACTTATCCCAGTATTTTAGAACATTTATTATACACTCTCCCAGACGTTTTTCCGAGCAAGTTCTCTAGTGTCATGTTTTGCTTTCTAATTCGCATCTTTAGCTCAGTTCGGTCCTCCTCGTATCTTTTGCAGTCGAACAGGATGTGTTTTACCGTCTCTTGTGTCCTGGAAATGACGTCGGTAAGGTCGTAAACTTGTAATTCGCGATTTTCTGAACAGGACAAATTCCAAAGGAAAGTCGGAATTCCCACTCAAACAGTCTCCTGTCTTCAACCCCCGAGTTCAGCAAGTGACGTCAAACCAACATCTGAGCAGAAAACACAGGAGCAGCAGCAGGTCTGACCTTTAAAATGAGTCACAGTGTATATACAAGCATTCACTTTAGATCCAGGCATAAGGTAGTGCGCTCCAAAACGATGCTAAAATTACCATTTAGAAGATTCAGAATCAATATACGGATCAACAATGTTGATGACATCATTCTGCACTGTCCAATCAAACGCTCTCTAGAATCTGAAGCGTCCCGCCCCCGACATTATAAAATATCCACTGTACAAACTGTAGAGTATGGCTTAGCTATCGCCTATTTTACAAGGGATGGGGTCACTCCATATGTCCGCCGCACCTGACTTCCTGCTTCCTGTGGAAATGACGTCAACACGTTGAGCAATGTGTGTTTCAAGGCTTTTCATGTGGACTTGAAATCTATAACAACTCGTACAGTTGGTTGTTTTGAGGAGAAAAATGTAAATATCTCCCACCACAGTTAGCATGTTGCTCTCAAAAGACAAACACCGAGGTGCGCATGTTTCTTCCCCCACGGCGTTCCCGGGCGTACCAGGTTTATCATGACTGGATTACTCCAAGAACATGCTCTGCCATCAGCCAATCACATTTCAGTAGCATTTCATAAACATTTTTAACGCGCAAAAAAAAAAAAAAAAAAAAAAAAAAAAAAAAAAAAAAAAAAAGTGCATTTACATTTTTTATGTTCCTTTTAGAACAGTTGTAGATTATACAAAATAGGAAAAACTCACTCGCACTGTGTTACATAAAAGGAAAAATTCCAGAGTCTTGAACTTTTTTTGTTTGTTTTTTTAATTTGGTGAACATTAACACCTCAGACTATTCAAAGTTCACGCTCAATATTAATCCATGAGATGGTTATCATACAGGGATCAGAAACTCTCGGCATCGGTGACTAACTGTACAGGCTGATCTCAAGGAGCACAAATGAACACGGGATCGAAACGTCCCTACTGTGTACATGATATGTTGTCCATTATATAATGCTGGAGGTCAGGGTTCAGGGGCCGCAGGTTGGCTGGACGTACCACTGCGTGTGCGTAGCTGCGATTGTGCAATATCGGCCAGAGCGCTCTGTATCTTCTCCAGCAGTAAATCTCCTCTGTACACCACCTCTTCCAGCCGAGCCGCTGCTTCATGGTTCTCCTCCTCTAGCTGCCTCAGACTAGCGGCCTGGAGAAAGGATGAAGGAAGGAGAAACACGCACGCGCTCAGCAAACAGACCAACAAGCAATTTGTCTTTTTTTTTTTCTTTTTTTTTTACTGAAAAGCAATTATCTACAGGCTCCTCTTCATAAATTGTTCATTCGTTTGTTAACCAGGAGCACTTTCTTTCTGCTCAAGGAAATGAACAGAGAAGAAGCGCCGATATCATTCATACACGTCAAAAGATCTGTTATAAGTCACGTGACACTTTACCTCGACACCGAGTCAGAGATGACGCTAATAATACCTGTAGAGCAGCAGTGGATTCTTCGCTGGGCAGAGAGTCAATCAAGACATCGACATCTTTAGCCGTTCTTGCAATCAGTGCCGCGAAAAGCTGTGCGTACTCTGTGGGACGAGACACCGAGTGGATTAGCTTCAACACCCCGTGCACGTGATGCGCAGCTGTGGACGTGTGACATGGATGCCTTTACCTTCCGTGGGGTTTGACGGCTGATCCTTGTTGATGACGGTCTGGATGTTGCTGAAGGAAGCGGGCGGGGCGCACTGCTGCAGCACTCCGATGGCGTTACAGAACTGATCGGCCAACTACAACCCAGGCGTTCACAACAGTACAAGCTTAAATCATCCAACAGCTGTTCCATAGCTTTAAGATTCCTTAATATGTAACAAACAACTTTAACAATGAAAAACAAATTACTCAACGTTCTGGGATTGAGATCACACAAAAACAACAATGTATTTTTTGTTTTGTATTATGTTGCTATTGTATGTATAGCTTGATTTGCCAGTTGAATACCAAACAGCCTAAACCCACAGAAACGGCCGGGCGATATGACAGAATCGGATATCATGGCGCTTAAAGACATTTTATTATGATACGCGATATGTATCAGGATATTCAGGTTGGGTAACCTGCAAGAAAAACAGTAGCGTTTTCAGTCTGTACAGGATTCGCAGAATTTATTTGCGTCATCGTTGTGTCGTGAATTTTTTTGTGCTGAAAACTTCTTGAAGCTTCAAGTGATGTTTGTCGGTAAACGAGACCTTTCCGCCGTACTCATGTTCGACGCAGGGCTTTGGCTGAATGCGCGTCGTGATGACGTCGCACGATGTGTTTTGGTCCAAAATCTGCGGTAATTTCGGAAAACAATCCCAAGCTCCGAATTCTGCAGGGGTTTGCTCAATTTATGTTCATTTCTGCAATCACAAAATTGCAAAGATCCTGGAGGGATCGATAAAAAAATACAAAAAGCAGAACAATGTAAAAATTGATACATCACGATACCTACGATATCTTAGAGACGTGACACGATTCATCACTATATCGATATTTCCTCATCATCATCATATTGCCCAGCCCTACCTTCTATATGGGTTCATTCTGTAGGGGTACAATCAGCAGTTACACTCCAAACATATAAAATGCTATGCACAAGTGTAGGTACCAGGTATTGAACAGGACCACCATCAAACCAGTACAGTGTTGATGTTATTGTAGTGGTTCTCAATCCAGCAGTGACACTGACAAGGTTGTGTGTTTTTTAAGCACCACAATATCACTGTTGGCTGAGAACCAGTCTGACAAGTTATAGACGACCTATAATCACTAACGGGACCAACAAAGTATTGTTTTAAGTGTCCAGTAAGACCACACAGTGTCTAAAACCCTCAACATGACTGCAGTAGCTGATGCACAGTACCACAGTACCACAGCAACACACCACCACCACCACCATGTTAGTGTCTCAGTGGGAACATCTCAGACTAGTTTTGCCCGTAAATATCGACTTTGCTCTGCTAAAATTGTGTTTACAATGTAATATAAGTATTAAAATGTCAATTCGGACCATTAAAACCCAGCATGCTTAACTGAATATTCATCTAAAATACAAATATCATCTTACGGAGTTGACTGCATCCTGGAGCTGCGTTAGCCTGTCCGCCATATTGTCTGTTCTTTGTGTCGCTCGCGAACGAGTCGACTCTTTAAACCGGATCTTTTAGGCGAACATTTCCGGAGTCGACTCACACGTGTACCGCCCCCTAATTAACTATTTAAAAAGTACTGGTATAAGTGAGAGAATTTAGTAATCTATAGTACGAATAACTAGTATATAGCCATTTATCTCTTTATTTTCTTTTATTTATGCAGTATTGTTTTGGTGTTATTATTATTAGTGTTTTTTTCTATTTCATTTTATTATTATTATTATTATTATTATTATTATTATTATTATTATTTATTTATTTATTTATTTATTTATTTAAAAAAATATCCTCCCAATCTACTGCCCACACTCCAGTCCAGTAGGTGGCGGTAATGCACCTTTAGTGGTTTGCCAACCGTCATTAAAAACAAAAAGAAGAAGGAGTCGACTCACACTCAAATAACTGTGATAGGAAAGCGTCCATTGAAACTTGGCAACATTGTTTGGTACTTCTTGAGTGACATTTAGAGATTGATGAGGAAGGTTAAAACATATTGCTTGTTATAATATGTAATGTGGTGGAGTAATGTAGTGCATCTGGATGGTAAACAAACAGTCTAACGTGTAATGTTAGGCTAATCAGATGCTGTAAGATTTTACAGAAGGATTTAATTGATCAATGTAATCAAAGTATGTAGACATCTGACCATCAGACCTATTTGAGATCCCAATGGAAATCCCATTTCAAAACCATGGTATATATATATATATATATATATATATATATATATATATATATATATATATATATATATATACATATATATATGCATCAGCCTCCATTCTGGGAAGGCTTTTGGCAGGATATTGGAGTGTATTCGTGGGGATTTGTGTTCATTCAGCCACAAGAGCACTGATGTTGGGTGAGGAGGCCTGGCTCATAATCGACGTTCCAGTTCATCCCAAAGGTGTTCAGTTGAGTTGAGATCAGGTTTCTGTGCAGGACACCTAGGTTCTCCCACACCAAATTCGTCAAACCATCTCATCGTAGAGCTTGCTTTGTACACTCTGTTATGCTGTAACAGGAAAGGTTCTTCCCCAAACTGTTGCCACAAAGCTGGAAGCATAATATTGTGTGAAATGTCTTGGCTCAAAACCTGAAAAACAACCCCAGACTATTATCTCTCCTCCACTATGCATTCCAGTAGGTAGCGTTCTTCTGTAATCCACCAAACACGGATTCGTCCATGAGACTGCCAGATAGTGAAGTGTGATTCATCACTCCAGAGAACACGTTTCTACTGCTCCAGAGTCCAGTGGTGGTGCTTTACACTACTCCAGCTTTTGCTTGGCATTGTGCATAGTGTTCTTAATCTTGTGTACAGCTGCTCAGGGATGGAAACCCATTTCATGAGGCTCCTGACATACAGTTCTTCTGTTGAAGTTGCTTCCAGAGGCAGTTTTGTGCATGCAGAGCGATCCAATTTAGCACTCAGTGGCTCCACTTTGTACGTTTGTGTGGTCTACTGCTTCCCGGCTGAGCTGTTGTTGACACTTCATTTTCACAATAATAGCATTTATGGTTGACCAGGGCAGATCTAGCAGGCCAGAAATGTCATGAATCGACTTGTAGCATCTTGTGACAGTGCCACGTTTAAAGTCACTAAGCTCATCAGTATGACCCATTCTACTGCCTGTATTTGTCTATGGCAGGGGTCTTTAATCTTATTCAGAAAGGTCTGGTGTGGCTGCAGGCTTTCATTCCAACCAAGCAGGAATTTATTAATTCATTGTTTAATCAGTTTATCTTAATCTCCAACCAGCTATTGAATATGCCTTCAATTTGGCTACAATAAAGAAGAGGAAGAAAAAGCCTGCAACCAAACCGGCCTGTTGGGGGAAAAAACCTAATAGAAACCATAACGGAAATTCAAATGTTTTCCATTACAAATACTATTACAAACCATCAGCTAACCATTAAAATCGTTACCAGTACTTAATGGTATCCACTAGATATAACATGCCACCAATAGAAGGCAACAAATTACCAGTAGAGGCCCACAATTTCCATTAAAACCAATATAATTCCCATTAAACAAATTTACAAATTCTATGAGGGTTTCTGTTGTTGTTGTTATTGTTGTTTTTTTCAGCAGGGCGGACCTTTCTGGATAAACACACCCCTGGTCTGTGAAGATAGTGCTTGAAGTTATACACCTGACAGGAATAGTGTGGCTGAAACACCTGGACTCAACCATTAGTAGGGCTGTCCAGATATATATTTTTGTGTAGCTTTTTAAAAAAAAAAAAGATGGACGTGAGCCGTTTGGGAATCGAAAGAGTCGACTCTTAATAGTGAGCTGAGCCGATTGAATTCGCACGACTCGTGCAATGTTTGTGGTTGAACATGACGTCGCCCCTTGTTGAGCGGCGGTTAGCAATTACCCTGGACCTCTCACGTGACTCGCGCGAGCGAATGAAGTAGAGTAAGGGGAAGTGGGGATTTGCGCATGCGCGGTGTACTGTACTGCCTGGTGTAGGCAAGCTGCGGTCGGACGTGTGAGATCTCCGAGGAGCAGCAGCTTCTGATGGCGGCGCTGTTAAAAAATCTGTAGCGAGGCAGTGGATGGTTTGCAGATTCGTACGTGTGAAAGGAAAATGTCGAGTCTCTGGGTGGTGTATGCTGAGTTGGTCCTGCTTTCTTGCCTTGGTCTGGTTCGCGCGCAAAATGAGAGTAAGTTGTGTTTGGAGTTTTATTGACACATTCGACAATGTTATCAAAATATAAAGACCTTATTGTAAAGACATGAAAATACTCTCAAGCACAAATACTACAATGTTCATTTGAGCCGTCAGTAACAGTATAATCCGTCTATAATAATCCGTTTATTCCCATAAAGCATGGACACTGGGAGTTTTTGTTTGTGTGTGTTTGTGTGTGTTTGTGTGTGTTTGTGTGTGTTTGTGCGTGTGTGTGGTTTGTTTGTTTCCACTGAAATTGTACAGCATATCCTCAGTGTGAACAGTTTCTTGCAAAAACCCGTCACTTTTCTGTCTGAAGTTGAAAGTTCAGGTCTGAGGAACACTTGTGCTATCGTATTGTTGTGGTCGGTGAAAGTTCACCCAACGTTCCCAGAGAAACATTACCAGCTTCATCAGCCAAGGTGCCTGAGGATGGACGAGGCAGAACCAGAAAGGAGAACCCCTTCGTTCTCGGCGGTACGAAGACGCTCACTGAAACGGTCGGCGTTTCAGCCTTGGTTGCGACGGCGTACAACCGTTTACATCTCGACATCTGATGCTTTTCTGCTCACCACTTTTGCAAAGAGTGGTTATCGGATTCGCCGTAGCCGTCCTGTCGGTCTCCTTTATCGACAAGGCGTTTCCACCGGAAGCTTTTTTTGCACCATTCTGTGTAAACTCTAGGGACTCTGTTATGCATGGAAATCCCAGGAGGATCAGCAATACCATTTTTATACATCTGTGTTCCCTTGTGTTTTTCTCATGTAAGTGTGTGACTACAGTCAGGGTTTCAGGTAACGTACACCACTGTGGCTACCGAGTGCTAACCACAGTGACCCATACCGCTACCACTGTGGCTGCACACTGCTTGACAAAGTCTAATACGTCTTTGTGTATGTGGCCTCTAATATTTCCATCCCGAACAAATGGACTGTCTTGAAATAGTGAGTACAGCGAGGCGGGACAGCAACTTGCCTTCAGGTTTCTCTGGCTATTATCCTCTAACCTATAAATATATGCCGTACTACTTCATCGGCGGGAGGCTAGGGGTGATGTGCTGCTAATGCAGTCATCGCGAGCACTCCTATAAAGAGTTTCGGGGGCACATGTGGTTAAGTGGTTCGCCCTCGCTATAACCTTCACTGTTGTCAGTTTAGTCTGGATTAAAAATGGCCAGATTTCGGGTAATACACAGCTCCAGGGCTTCGCTTGGTTTTCCCTCCACATAACGGACTTCTCCTTCTTGCACAACATACTGAGTGATGTACCAAGCAGTGCCTACAAGACAAGCCACAGGAAGCTAAATAAGGGGACCAGCTATGTGCTCATTTTCTCTACACTGACCATATTAAGAAAGCAGTGTCTGGTTTGCACGCTGATCTGACGGTGAGACCCCGATTCCGAATCAAATCCGACCCCGAACAGCCCAAAATAGATAGTCGTTTTTGTGAGTTATGGTCAACGATGCTGTTCTTTTGTGCGTTCGGTTTGCGAGCCATCACATATGATGAAGCTACAAACATGCTAGGAGTGGCAGCGGAGCTCCAGGCTTTTCCCAAGTGCACATGTCATGACCGCATTGGATTGAGGAACTTGAGTAAGGAAAAGAACGGATAGATGGAAAGCCTGGGAATTGGTGTTTTGAAAACGTCAGCACTTATCAGATGGTACACCGTGATTAATTGTTAATCCGGGACACCGTAACGCTCTTGTATAGCAGCAGACACGACCCGGCTGGAGGCTATTGTCTTCCAACAGCGCTCTCGTTATAGTCCAGTGACTAGTCACTTTTCCAGTTTATCACGGGAGGACATCAATGGATGTTGTCTAAAGCAGTCCACATGAGATTCCTCCATGCTGACGATGATCTAGTAGCTGAACCTCCATGTTCAACTCCAGTCACCTGAAGACAAGTCTGGATCAGCCTCGGTGAGCTCATGGACACCGTTGAAATGCTGTAAACTTGCCACGGCAGGCACTGTATTCAACAGCGCATTGACTATGACGCAATGCGAAGCTTTTACTGTGCACTTCAAACTGTGCCTAGGCTCCATGTCCATGCCATATTGGCCTGTTCTCCAAATATGTCCTCCGCACCAAAGAGCAGGCCATTGGGGGCACATTAACCCTTGCACACGTTGGCCTCGTGGTGAGCTCTGAAATATCAATCATTACAGTGGCACGAGGTTGCACGGCACTCTCTTTCCACACAAGGTCCTCAGGTGGCCCCATCCACGTTAGCCTCGCTGAGAACAACGACTCTAACGATGCCCCTGCTGTGCCCTCAAGTGGTGTCTCCATCTGGAAGTGGTACTAGATCTTATTACTTATAGAAATTATTACTGGCGGAAGCAGAATTGGCAACGTATCATTTACATAACGATACGAAGAACATCATAAATCAACATGAGCCGAATTTTGTGCTTTTATAGAGTCTCAGCTCGGCTTCCCAGCTGTCGATTATTCACTTTCTAATGCCGGCTCTGGTCGAACCGCTGTAGGTTCTGGGGGGCGGAGTTGTGTGTATGTGCGTGCGGATTAGAGGCGGGCTTGTGAAGGAGGGGAGGAATCATTTGAAATCTTATTCGTCTCCACCTGTTTAACTGTCAGAGACGTAAATTTGGCGAGTTTTCACGAACCTCACACTTAAGCCTCTGAGAATCGTTCCCAATCGGCTAAAATTCCCCGGTAACCTTTTCAGGAGACGCTGCAGCGGAGAGCTTTAATGGCTCCCGCGATTTGTTTTTCTGTAAGAACACCATTTCCTTCTCTAGGAGAAGAAGACCTAGGCTGTGTTTTAGGAGTGCTCGTATATAGTCAGTGGGCAGCTGTGAGTGTGAGAAACGTTCAGACGTAATATAATTGTCCTGCCGATGTAGGTCAGGAGTCATGCGCGTGAACGGATTCCTGTAATCCAGCACATTCTTGGCCCGAGTGGTACTTCCTATTAGCCGGGGTTGTTAGAAGGGTTTGTTTAGCGACTTCACTCTGCGTTTCACTTTTTGGGCGAACGGCGATTGCAAAACACGAGATTTGTTCCGGTTTTAAATAACTACAGTATACGAGGTTGAAGGATCAGGTTTGAGTTAGACTTGTATGACCTCGCAGAGCAATAAAGAAATGAAGTAATTATGTAGAAAACCAAAGGATCTACCAGTTTAGATAACGTCATTTAAATAAAAAAAAGTTTGGCACATCCCATAATAATACTTTATAAGATTTTATATTAAAGAGCAAATATACATGGAGAAAAAGACAGTGGAGAAATCTGTCTGTGTAAAATATCAACAGCTTGATATAATAATACGATTTTCTGATGCATATTTTTTTATTTTTACTCATTAAAATTGACCAGTCAGTGATTTGATGATCAAATACTTAATCTATCAAATTGGAAAAGGTTCAAATTTTCAAGAATATATTTTATTTTTTATAAACTGTGTGTGTGTGTGTCTCCCAGAACCAGTGGTGTTTACTCTGGGAATGTTCCAGAATGTGAGTATACCAGTGAATGGAAGTGTGGAAGTGAACGTGTCCCGAATCCCAGCTGAAGTGGCCTTCGTCACGCTGCAGTTTCACACTCAGCACCGCAATGCCACCATGTCATACACAAGGGTAAGAGTCTCTCTCTCTCACACACACACACACACATGTGCGTGCCCTGTTAAACATTTACTTACATGATACTCACACACACATTAATGTCCAGTAGGAAATGAGTAAACATGTCCGTGTAAATCAGGGGTCTCAAACTCAGATTGCCCTGGGGTCATCTCATAGGTGGGCCGCGAGAGCATTAAAGTACTCCAAGAAAGTGCAATATTCTCAAAATGTACTTTTTTTTTCATTTTATTTTTTATTACCAACATATTTTATTAAACAAATGTAGTAGTAGTAGTAAACATAACACACATCTCCCTCGTACTTCTCGTACTGCTCTCCGTCTTTATTCCAGTAATGACGCTTGATATTATATTCCTTTAGATCTGGCGGGCCAGGTTTTTTATATATATATATATATATATATATATATATAATTATTTTTTTTTACGTCCCATCGCGGGCCGGACTGAGGGGGAAGGCGGGCCGGACTGAGGGGGAAGGCGGGCCTGAAATGGCCCGCGGGCCGGGAGTTTGAGACCCCTGGTGTAAACATTAATGAGTCTGTCGATTGATTTTTCCTGTCGTGGTAGTATATTACTGAATACTAACCTCCTATTCTGTACGTACAATTTAAAACATGTCACCTGAAGGCCATAAATTAATGCTGAATTCGACTAAATAATGAGTAAACACCTCATTTCTGACCTCAGACAGGGGGGGGGACAAAACAAAGAAAACCCCCATCAGCTCGGAGTTCCTCCTCGGGAACTGCGAGTTGTCCCTTCGTCCTGTAGTACGGAGTCTAGACGTAGTGCTTTCAGCATCGCTGTGCGAAATCTGTGTCTTCCTCTCTGTCGCCATCGCCTGCACCTCCGTGCCCCATTTTAAAGCTCAACTAAAACCCCCTCTTGCTTTTGCACCCTCCCAATGACTCGTTTGCGTTCTTGTCTTATTGTCTTACCCCCTGAAATTTCATTATTTAACTGTTCTGTTATAGGGTTTTTTTTTCTTTTTTTTAAATAGGATCTTTGTGTGTGTGTGTGTGTGTGTGTGTGTGTGTGTGTGTGTGTGTGTGTGTGTGTGTGTGTGTGTTCTGGTTCAGGTCCCAGCGTACGGCTCTGCGGTCACCACGGTCGATTCCGGGCTCCTGTTTCCTCTCTCTCCAGCTCAGTCGAGTCTCTCGTGCTTCCTGCTGGCTCCTGACGGTGACTCCGTCGCAGGAATAGCAGTTATACTGCCCTACTCGAGCACTGGTACTCATTCAGCTCATTCTGCTCTCCGTTATCTCGCGTGTAGAGAAGTGTGTTAACCTCGTACAACGTTGTGTAAGCATCGGTTTCACAGCAATGTGGAGGGGGTGTGAATACTTATGCAATCACAACGTATAATGTGTGTGTGTGTGTGTGTATACAGTATCTCACAAAAGTGAGTACACCCCTCACTTTTTTTTTGTAATTAACACTTTTATTGATTCACAAGTTAACACGAAGAGACAAACAACATATATAATGAATCAAACTATTTTAACATAAATCCCCACTATAACCCCTCCCCCAGGGTGTCCATTTTTACTCCTTTTAATTCGCTCTCCCAGACTATTCGACTTCACTTCTTCCTGAGTTGTTGTTGTTGTCTGTGCAGACCCTGTCCCTGGGGCCTGCAATCTGGAGTTCCCACTGGAGATAGACCCAAACATCTACTTGCTCTACAACCTTTACGAGACCATCATTCGCTTTGCCCCTGCCAACATCGGATACGCGAGGTACTCATCCCGGCCCCTCCGTATGTTCGCTCGCAAGCTTTACAGATTTTAAAACCGTTCCAGAAAAAAATACAAGATCCACAAATGTAAAGTGAGATCCCTAGATACATAAAATGAGCAGATTATATTCTCAACCTATCAGCAAATGCCAGGGAGGGACTTCGGCTTAACGTCTTGGACAAGTCTCGGAAACGTTTTTTAATTCCCCCCTTTATTTTTTCTTCGAGTTTGTGAAATCAAAAGCCGATAAAAAGAAAAAACGTTGCACGTGCTGGCGATCGGTTGGTGAAATGTTGGAGTGAAATGTCGTCTCGCGGTTCGAGCAGGTCGAGTGTGTTTGTGAACCAAATACTTATTTGTGAATTACAGAAAATATCTAGGGTTAGTGTAAACAACGGCGTGATCTCTTCACCTGGTCTGATCTCTTCCTGTTCTTCTTTTCTACCGGTTATCAATGTGTTTTTTTTTTTTATTCCTTTGTTCAGAGGAGTCTCTCCCCCGTTGTGCGACGTGGAAACGGACTTAAGCAGCCGCTGGCGTTTAGAGTACGACGTGTACCAGTACTTCCTTCCTGAGAACGACCTGTCGGAGCGGAGCCTGCTCAGCGGCGTGGAGACGGTCGCTGGGGCGCCGAGCATGCTGCAAAATGGTAGAAAGGTAGAACGAGGAAAGAAATACTCGTGTCCAGTACCTCACTGCTCACGCTTTCGTTACTCTTTCACACGTGGTAATGTAACGTAACCTAACAGGATTTTCTTGTGGTGTTCTAGCTGATGACGCTGTCGTCTCGAGATAAAACCTTGGTGTCGTTTAACTCCATCCCGGGACAGGGAGTGATCTACTCCGTCATCGTGAGAGACCCCGTGTACAACAGCTCCGCTTCATACGTGCCGGTGCACACCTACGCCTGCAGCTTCACGTCCGCTGTAGACGGATGCATCACGCTAGGTGATTAGTCAGCCGTTCTGGATTTGTAATATAGGACTACTGTAACATTGGGACACTTTCTTATCCGTCAGTAGCACGTATGTACCGTATGCGTATGCAAGCGACCGACGGACGCGTCTGTCCACCGGGTTTCCGAACTGTAAAACGTTTAGCGACGTTAAACACGCCGACGAGCTTTCGGCCGTCGTCGTGATCGTCGTCATGAACTACGTCTAAAAATCCAACATCCTGGTACTCAGAATAGACGTTTCGCTGGGGGCGGTTGCGGCCTAGCGGTTAAAGCTCCGGGTTACTCATCAGAAGGTCGGGGGTTCAAGCCGTGGCACTGCTACCGTCGGGTCCTTGAGCAAAGCCCTTAACCGTATCACGGCTAACCCCAGGAAGTTGCGAAGAAAGGAATTTCACTGTTCTCTAACGTACATGTGACTCATTATTGCCATTATTATTGAAGCCACATGAAAGGGTTTTTTTTTGTTTGTTTGTTTGTTTTTTACAATCCATACACTAACTGTGATAATAGAAAAGCCAGTTAGCGTACTCGATAACGGTTTAGAATGGTACAATAATCCGCTAGTTTTAGGAATTCCTACGGTAGCTCCGCGTGTCAGGACGGCGTAAAGGATAAATGTGGCTCGTTCGTGTTGGCGCATGCAATCCATTTTCAGTCTTTCTAATAGTAACTTGTGTAAAAAAAATAAATAAATAAAAGAGCATGAACAGAAGTGGAGATTGTGCGCTGCCCTCGTGACCCGAAATCGAGCGACCCAGTGTTTGGGACCTCCGGACTGTCTAAAAATGTTCTCAGACCCAGATTTATCATAAGCCAGCTTTATTTATTAACTTTTTCTAACACTTTTTTTTTATCCCCCTCCAGGGAGAACTTCCAGCAAAGTTTTTTTCACCATCACCGGCCTTGCAGGACTTCTCGTATGTTTCTTAGGGCATCGTTTTTTCAAATGTGGTGAGTGCAGGTCTTAAATCCACTACTTTTTTTCCTTTTTGAGAAACATGTGATTTTTAACTTTTATCCCCAGCTTAAGATCTGACAGAAATAAACAGTCTACGGTTTCGTTTAAAGTCTTTCCCCGCGTATGTGTGTGGTGTTTATGGGAACAGCCTGCTGTCATGTATCGTGTTGGTCATGTTTGTGCGGATGATCAGCGCTTTGATTGATTGATTAAGACGTGTGGCGGCTGTGGTCATGTGAGACTTCCCTCACGCACGTGTTCAGTAATACACTTGAGCTGCTAGAAGCTAACACGCTGTTCTCCTTTTCTACTTGAATTAATGCTGCAATTTCCTCCTCCGTCTTTCCCTCAGAGCTCTTCTGCTTGGGCTTTGGCTTTGGAGCGTTCTTCTTCTTCGTGCTGATCACGAGAACCACCGCGCTGGATTATGACAGTAAGTTCATACCGAACTCCAGCTCTGACTCGATTTGGTCCAGCCGGCGAGGCCGACGGTCCGGCGTACACGTTGGAGCAGAAATGGGGGGGGGGTAAACCGACGGTCAGATTTTGTCAAACTAACCTGCCGTGCGTCTCGTCAAAGTCCACGTCGCTTTTCCTGTTTCGTGAGTCTCCGTTGTCCTTAAGTCACGTTTCCTGTTGGTATGGTATTTAAAACCAGTTAGAAAACGACTCAAAATGGTTGTATAAAAGAAACTGCTAATCATGTGTGATGTGACTGTGAGAGAGATGTGCCGTGGGCAATGATTTCCATCACGTGTGAGTGAGTGAGCGAGCGAGTGCGAGCGAGAGAGAGAGAGCGCGAGCGAAAGCAGCCAAGTAGTAATGAGGTAATGAAGACTGAAAGGTTTCAGGTTCTGTATTTGTAGTTTGTAGCGTGTCCTGTTGTTTGTGGTGGTGCTGTTGTCTTCTCCCATGTGCCAGTCGAGTCACGAGTCCGGTGAGTCATTCTCGGTTCACAGGGATGAGTGCAGATTAGTGGAGGTTGCTGATGGGTTGGGTTCCTGCTTCCTGCTGATTTATACACCGTTTCCTCTGAAAGTATTGGAACAGCAAGGTGCTCCAAGGTCTTCTGTTTTTTGTTATATGCTGAAGACATTTGAGTTTGAGATGAAAAGAATTTCAGCTTTCGTTTCCTGATCTTTACATCGAGACATGTTCAACTCGGAACATGGTGCCTTTTGATGGCAGACCACCCAATTTTTTTTAGAGAGGAACAGAGAGGTCCAATGAAATGAAAGTTTATGGCGTTCGCCATACCTTTTGAATGGTAAATGGTTCTCCTTCACCCATTCTCTCACACACGCACGCATGCACACCACTGGCAGCAGAGCTAGCCTGTCATCCAGAGCAGCTTGGACACTCCGGCATGTGGAGTCATGCGGGCTGGGAATCGAACCGCCAACCCTACGATTAGTGGACGGTCCGCCCTACCACCTGAGCCACAGCCTGATGGCGTTTACCATATAAGGAGATTATTTCTAACGGATTCACCCAGAACGCAAAATCCGTAAACGTTACGTGTTCTAGAAATTCGAATCATTGCGTACACCTACGAAGTGAGGAGCTTCACTACGAAAGGAGCCTGCGTGATTGATATTTTGAATCAGTTCTTTAGAATACTCGAATGAATATGCCTCAGATTCTTCCTGGTGTGTAGATGAGTTTCTACGCTTGACCGGAGTGGAATAATTGAACTACTTATTAAAAGAAAGCAGATTTTTAAAAAATATATATATATTTCAACTTTCATCAAACATCTTGCTTGTTGTATAGGAGTTAATCTCGTTTCTGTCCGTCCTCGCAGTCCGATTGGCTCTGACGACTCTGATAGGTGTTGTTGGGGGTGTGGTCCTGGTGATGACTTGGTGGCGGTTCGGCTCCGTCATGGCCTGCGTTGTCGTCGCAGGCCTCATCCTCGGCTTTCTCATCTCATCCATCGTCTTTTTCACACCATTTGGTAAGAAGAGACGAGCCACAAAACACACGGTTAATTGTTGACCTTTTGTGTAACGGTTTTCTGCTCTGGATGACGTGTGTATTCTATGTTAACCCCCCCCCCAGGTGACCTCTCTGTGTTTCATGAGGATGTGGCATTCTGGGTGACTTTCAGCGGCATCGTGCTGGTTGTGCCTCTGTTCTTCACCAGATGGCCAAGAGTGGTATTGATCATCATCCCTCATACAGTCAGGTCCAGAAGTATTTGGACAGCAGCACGATTTAAAAATAAATAAATGATTTTTTTTTTTTTTTGCCTCACACCACAGTGGATTTGAAATGAAGCAGTCAAGATGCGCTGGACCGTGGGACAGGTTGGGGGTTAGTTAAATGTTCACGGACGAGGGGAGTCTTTCATAGTCATACAGGGGCGAAATGACAAATTGTGCCGCTGTCCAAATAATTATGGACCTTTTTACGAATTACGATTGCTGTATGTGACCTATTCATTTCAAGCTCGTTCTATTGGCATATAACGTTGCTAATTTTAAGCATTTATTAATAGAATTATCCGCCAATAGAACATCTTAAATGAGTAAAATCGTCTAAGAATAGGATTAATGATCTTGTACTTGGTTTACTGTCATTTTATAATAGGAAAAGTTTTACTAATTTGACTACATTAAGATATTTTCACTTGATGTCTTTGTTTATTTATTGTAACTAAAGGAGTTTTTAATCTACATTTCTAACAGTTATGGTGTTGTGTAATTCGGTACTGTTGATCCGAAGTGTGTGTGTGTGTGTGTGTGTGTGTGTTAGGGTAATATATTAACATGCGGGGTGGTAGGAGGGTACATGGTCGTGCTGGCTGTGAACGCCTACGTCTACACCAGCCTCTCCTACATCACGCTGGACGTCCTCAAACGCTTCCTCAACGAGAACTTCAGCAGGGCTTTCATCTCCGTTCCGCTGCAGACCACGGGTGAGACGATTTAACGCGCCACACACTCACTCTCGCGTGGTGACGGCGAGGTTTTTCTCTCATGCACTCCTTCTGCGTTCAGATTTCATCCTAATCGGCGTGTGGGTGCTTCTCGGGGTGTCGGGCATCACCGTGCAGCTGTACCGAGAGCGCTCGCGGCCGTACTTTCCGCCGAGCCCGTACATCCTGTGGTGCCAGGAGCGCGAGCGGCGCAAGACCAACGTGTTGGACCCGAGCCACCACACGCCATCTCTGGCCGCCCGGCTGCTCGCCCGCGCCCGCCAGCTCACACGCCACCAAGAGCCTGCTGGAGAGCGCACGCCCCTGCTCCTCTGACCTCTGTCCAATGTGACCATCAGGCTTGCTGACCTACAGAAGGATACAGGCTCTGGGCCCACCGTATTTTTTTTTTTTTTTTTTTTTTTTTTTTTTTCTTCCCCCTTCACACACTCTTGCAGACGTTTCAGCTCTAGATCATCTCGAGCTGGCGACTGCTCTTGAACGTAGATGATATCGATCCACATGATGCGCTATTAAATAATCAAATAGCGTTGAGATTATAACCCGTTAAATACGGGGCTCATCTGACCCCCGACCTGATGCACGACCCCGGAGCCGACCTTCCGCCATTTTAAAAGTCGTTGAAATGTTGAACTAGAGTTGAAAACTTTATTTATATATATATATATATATATCTGTTCATTTCCCTTTCTAAATGATTCCCAAAAGACTGTAGCGTGAAGACGAGCGCTAGTCTTTTTTTTTTTTTTTTTTTTTTTTTTTTTTAAATAATAAAACTCAAAGTGCAACATATTACTATATTTTAAAACGTTTGAAAAAAATTAATAAATTAATCCTTTTTAAAAATTAATTAAAAGAACACCACTACCCCGAAAGTGTCGTTTTTGTTGCTGACGGACTTGATTTGGCTGGTTTTGAATTTTAGATTTTGTTTTCTGAACAGAAAGATGTAGCATTTTACATGGACGATACCACGGTGTGTTCGGGACTCGGTTCTTCACGCGTCTCCACAGAAACGTGGAAATGCTGATTAGTAGGAGGTGGTTGTTTTTTTTTTGTTTTTTTTTTTTTATGCGTTTGGACTTCATAGCCACCCACTGAGTAACAAGCACTTATTTAAAGAGAACATTGCATTGGTTAATGCCTCTACAGATTTTCTGTTCCCTTTACGCTCCTCCTGCGGGTGGATTATAAACAAATCCCCCAGACTCGAGTCCTGATAGAGGATTGGGGCCAGATCTCCAGATCGGATACTGGGTTTGGGTGCCAGTTTCTTGTCTCTGGGCTCGTGTAGTGGCGAGGCGAGGCGAGGCGGCCTGCCGTCTGCACGGTGTTCTTGTCTGCAGAGTTTTGATGTAGTTTCTTATACAAATGGCAATAATATCTAAACTATTTTAAAACTGCTTGAATGTTACAGTTGTTATTTATGTTTTTTGCAGAATGTTTGATTGTTAAATTTATTTTGTGATATCTAAAGATAATAAAGTTGTTTTGTGTAATAATATTGCTTCATTTGTATTATTATAAGTGATGTCATAGCTCCAGTTAAGCCTCATCATACCTTTTTTCATTTGCTTCTTACTGATGCGCACTCGTCTAGGAACTGCACTTTTTCTTTCTTTCATTTTAGTAAGGCACTAGCAACAACCTCAACACTCTAGCACCCATTTGGGGGGGGGGGGTTTCCAGCTATTTGTAAGCACCTACTCAAATACTGTCGTTTTAGATCACGTACTCCACGTGTTTGTGTGATATGCATCATCTTCCCCACACTGTCTCACCTGGAAACCCCGCAGCACAACATGACCACTGTGTCGTTCAGTCTAATCCTCCCTCGCGTGCAGGTTCCTGAGTAAATCTCACTGCTCGGGCCAACACCAAGTCCGTTACGCAAGAAGAGATCAGAAAGGTCGACTGTATGAATGCCTTTTTTTATTATTATTTTTTTTATTCGTTTCGTCTTAATCCGTCACACAACGTTTCAAAGCACCGTGTGTCAAGGCAGCACTAAAAACAAGCAGAACAGACCTCAAAATAAAGTTTACATCCTCGTACGTGACTGTGATATATATTTTTATATATATATTTACAGCACCTGGACAAAATGACGGTCCTTTTAACAGTCCATTATGTACACTGCTGGGGAAATGATTATGTACATTCACTTTATAACTCTCCTATGTCAACCACACTCTCTCTCACACACACACACACACACACACACACACTTGCCTGGTTATTAAATGAGCTGCACAGAACTACTGAGATATGAACAGGTTGTGTTATGCAGAGGAGATTCAGACAGTGTTCTGCTCTTCAGTGTGTGTGTGTGTGTGTTTTGAAATCTGTGTTCGGTAAAGTCCGTTGCTCGTGGAAGCAGAAGCGCTCTAGCTCTTCCTCAAGCTCAGGTCACTGCTGGTCACGAGGGGAGACAGAGAAGTGCTGTCAGACGCGTCGTCTCGCTCGTCTCTCCTCAGCACCAGGAATGCCTCTCGACTAATCCCCAACAACTCCCTCAGGCCTCTGTTCTCCAACTGCAGACACAGATGCAAATAAAAATGATCATATTTGGTTTTTTTTTTTTTTTTGAGCACATCTCCGTGATGTGTAACGAATATAACACTGGGGGCGTGCATCTATAGAAAATACATCCATGACGGGGTGGTGTGAAGCGGGAGTTATTACCACGTGAGCCTCTACCATCTGGCGTTATACCTAATTCGCATAAAGTTGAGAAACTCGCTAGTATGAACGCAGGCTTCGACTGTGTGTGTGTGAGAGAGAGAGAGAGAGAATGATGCGTAATGCAGGTGTATAAAAGTGCAACCTCCAGCTGTTTGATCCGCTCCTCGTCTTCACACGCACGACCTTCGTCTACTTCGATGGCCTTCTTCATCACTGTGGCCATCTCGTTTATTTTGTCTATGTGCGCCTGCATCTCCTGTGCACACACACACCACATAATGTACACACTGCGTATCCGCTACGTGCATATACACCATACTACCAAAAGTATGTGCACCCCTGACCATCTCACTCCCCGTTTTGCTGTTATAATAAGCTCCACTCTCTTCTGGGAAGGCTTTCCGCTACATTCGGGAGTGTGGTTGTGCCGATCCCTCCGTTTGAGTTCATCCCAAAGACATTTGCCGGTAACAGGGTGCACATACTTTTGCCTGTGTGGAACAGAGAGCAGTACTCACGTTAGTGTGCTGCTCTTTGAGCTGCGTGACGATCCCCGGGTCGTCCCTCTTGCTGGCCATGAGGAGGCGGAACACCTGCTCTCTGTACTTACTCATGATTAGCTCCAGCGCTGACTGGTGCTCTTCTAAAGATGTACGCAACTCTGGAAAAACACGTCCCGGAAAAGACGTTTAGGGAGGACACTGTAGATCTAAATAACAGAATTTATTACACTTCAGCTCCATAGACAGAACACACACACACACACACACACCTTTGTTCTCCTGCTGCAGTTCCCGTATTTGCCGGTTCTCCTGCTGAATTCCCATTACCAGAGTAGATCGTGGGCGATGCCTCGCCACCTGGTTGAGTGCCTCGATCTCCTCCTGATACTAAAGGACGTACAGCGAGGTTAACAAATCAAGCAAATATAAATATAAGAGAGCAATCTCAAGTAATCATAACAAGGAAAGAGACCGGTGCAGAGAGAGCTGAGATACACAAGATGAGACAGAGGAAGGACTTGGTTAGTAAGAGTGAAACTGAGAGTGAAAGTACAGTGAGGAAATAAAAATCAGAGGCTGGAGAGAGAGAGAGAGAGAGAGAGAGAGAGAGAGAGAGAGACTGTTTATAGCTGCTCTGACAGAAGTGAGAACAGGATGTGACTTGCCCTAGAGTTGACAGTGGATATCTTTACCTGCCTACTGTAATGTAAGGACATCACCCTGATGCTGGTACTGAAGATCCGTTCAGCACACTCAGTACAGTCCGACTCTACAGTATACAGATGTGGATGAGGAACGAGTCACAATCACACTGTCCAGCGTCACCCTTTTGAGTCTGGTTCCTCTCGAGGTTTCTTCCTCGTGTCGTGTCAGGGAGTTCACCTCAGGCTTCTTCACGAAGGATCTAAATCTACGCTATAACGTCTACGTGACCATCACGCCTGTACGTGTGGACCATCCCGCTCCAGACTGACTCCCTCTGTGCTGTTATAACAACCCCCACGCTTCTGGGAAGGCTTTCCATTAGATTTAGTTCTTCCACTCCACTACTGGAGCGTAGACTATTGTAAGGTTTAAACGTAGAAGTCAATAACTTACGTACGTGGAATATATGTTGTGTAACATGTTGTGGTGTTATAGGAAAGTAATCAACAACAGAGTGGTGAGATTCGGCCTGACGTGAAAGCAGAGGAGTCCAGTTCAAAGCCAAAGTGACGAGCCCTTTGAATTGTCTGCTGTCGTCGTGATGGTCGTCATGAACCGTGCTTCGAATCCAAATCGCCGAACTTACATTTCGAAATGTTTACTTGTTTAGAAATTCCAGAAGGCTGGTACACAAAAGCGACCATTTGGTCGGTTTCAACGTGACATTAGAGGATTTTTAAATACAAACACTTACTGGAATAGGAAAACTGGTTCATGTTAGTTCTCAATAATTCGGTCTAGAGTTTGAGACACAACATTAATTTGTTTTCCTGAACTACGCCAGTGCAGCGTGTCAGGATTGTGGAAAAAAAAAAACCCTAAAATAGTATGTACTCATTTACACGTGGCTTGTCTGAATGTGACTCCCAGTAACACTTCAAAATATTAACTGAAATAGTGCAGTTAGTAATAATTTGTAAAATTATTTTATGAGACAAATGAGGAGATTGAGATTCTCTCATGAACCCATTTGTAAATAAAGATGAACATGAGACGACAGATCTGAATTTCCTCATATTTACATCTTGACGCGTTAAACGACTAAACGTGTTAAAGGGACCAAAAATATTGTACGTGACCGATGGGTGTTTCTTGTTACCCAGGTGTGCCCTGATATATCAATTTTAAAAAAATAATTAATAGCTCGGAATGTCTACTCTTGGTTTGAGTCACGGGTTTCACCTGTAAAGACTGTATTCGTTGTTAAAAAGGGTAAACCAACATGACGATCAGAATCTGAGAGATGTCTATGGGAGAAAAGCAGGCTGAAAAAGAAAGAAACCGCTGGTGTACTAACAACCAGACAGAACAGGATAGCCAAGGAAAACGACAGCAGATGATGACAAACATTGTGAGAGCTGTTAAGAAAAACCCAAAAACAACCTTCACAGGGCAGGGGTGAAGGTGTCACAATCCACCATTCGAGGAAGACTTTGAGAACAGAAATGTAGAGGCCACACCACAAGATGCAAACCTCTCATCAGCAGTAAGAAGCAAAAAACCACATTGGAAATACAGAGATGCGCAACAAAAGTTCTGGAACCAAGATGAACCTCTACCAAAGTGACGGAACGGCCAAAGTGTGGAGAAGGAAACGATCTGCTCATGATGCAGAACGTACAAGCTGATCTGTGAAACATGGTGGAGGTAGTGTCACGGCTGCTTCTGGAACATTCTCACTAGTCTTTATTGGTGATGAACTCATGATGGAGCAGCAGAATGAATTCAGAAGCTTACAGGAACATTTGGTCGACAGTTTACAGAGAAACGCATCCGAATTAATCAGGAGGAACTTCATCATGCAGCAAGACAACGATCCAAAACACACTTCCACCTCAACACAGGACTTCATCAGGGGGGAAAGTGGAAGGTTCTAGACTGGACCAGTCAATCACCAGAGCTTCACAAACCCAACTGAGCAGCATCTCACCTCCTGAAGAGGAGACTGAAGGGAGAAACCCCCCGAAACAAACAACAGCTGAAAGAAGGTGTGGGAAAATCCTGGAAAAGCATCACAAAAGAAGAAACCAACAGTTTGGTGACGTCAGTGAGTCACCGGATTGACGCGGATATACAGTCGAGCGTGGTGGAGGAGGTAGTGTCATGGTTTGGGCTTGCATGGCTGCTTCTGGAACAATCTCACTGTTAGCTGTACAACACATGATAGTAAAACAGCCCCTGTGTTCAGCACACATTACTGACTGGTGACAGGGATTACAGGATGTGTTATTTTGATGGTGATGTTAGTGAGTGAGTGAGTGAGTGAGTGAGTGTGTGTGTACCTGTTTCATGGCCTCCACACGCTTGTTCAGTACTGTGGTTTGCTCGATCAGGATCTCGGCGGCGTTGTCGTGATCTCGGAGCCGCTCCACCAGAGACCTGGCGTCTGTCAGCACCTTCTCCAGCGAGCAGCTCATCTCTGACCAGGCACACAGCCACAACATCTCATCACACTTTAATACCCTTATTATTATTATTATTATTATTATTATTATTATTATTATTTTGAGAAACTGTTAAACTAAACAGACTCTTGTTGACTGCGTGCTGCTGAAACTTGTTTATTTTTGAAATATGCACTAGCTAGTTATCGCTAGCTGCTAAGCTACCCGCTAAAATAAGCACGAGGCTAGCCAAACACCGCTGTATCATTTACTGATGTATATTACAACATATTATAATTACCGGCGTGTTTAAAATGTCGACTTTAAACGCACAAAAATCAGCCAAAAACGCTAGCTTGGTCAAATAAGTTTACACTTCCTGTTCCGGCATCGGTGACGTGATACGCTAGGCATTGTGGGTAACGTAGGAACTATGTGCGTTTTCGTTCCACATGAGGGTGGAAGTGTGCAAAATAAGACTCGAACACGGTCGTCTTTTGTTAGCAGAAAAATCTCAACTGCGATGATATTTGATGTATATTTTCCTCCTCAGAACAAATCAGTGTTAGAGATTTAACACGTGAATGTTAATTGCTCTTAACGCTGTGAGCGGCCATGTTGATTTGACGTCACTTGTTGAGGCTGAGGAGACTTGAGTTCTAGTGTTCCCAAGTGCATAACCCCGATTGTTCAATAAAACGGTCATTAAAGCTATTGCGATAGGTATGGTATCCCTAGTCAAGGGTTATATCAGATACACCAATTCCATACCAAACAGGGCTTGTGGTGGGCATGTTCCAGTTACGACTTTTATAGTCGAATGCAGAATAAATTCCAAGAGACTCCATTAAAGAGCCATATCTCCCTGCAGTTCTTACCTAGTTTCCCACTGATGCTAAGCAGGGTTGAGCCTGGCCAGTACCTGGATGGGAAAACTAAGGTTGGTGCTGGAAGTGGTATTAGTGAGGCCAGTAGGGGGTGCTCACCTTGCGGTCTATGTGGGGCCTAAAGCTCCAGAATAGTGAGAGGGACACTATACTGTCTTTTGCATGAGATGTTACACTGAGGTCCTGACTCTCAGGGCACGTATTGTAAAAGAATAGGGGTATAACCCCGGTGTCCTGGTGAAATTCCCATATTGGTCTTTCTCTATCATGGCCCCCTAATAATCCCCATCCCCCATCACTCTCTCCTCTCCACTAATAGCTGGTGTCCTGGTGCACTATGGCTGCCATCACATCATCCCGGTGGATACTACAAGCTAGTGATGGTTCAGAAGACCAGTGCCCCCCCCCCCCCCCCCATGTAAAGTGCTTTGAGCGTCTAGAAAAGCGCTATATAAATGTGACTGTAACGAACTAACTAAAGTGTGCTTATGATGTTTGACTTCTTCATTCCGTTTCTCTCTAAACTGGTATGTGGCCTTTTGAAAGGCAAATAAGAGTGATCTCATTTAAAAAAAAATAATAAAAAAAAAAGAAGTGGAAACTCTAAATTAAGTTTGGTTACATGACTAATGTTCTTGCATCCGTAAGCAATGAATAACTCCTCTGTGTTGAACCTAGAACATTTCATATGGGATGGGAGGAAGTGGTGAGTTGCATGGGTGTGTTTTTCCATATTTGTTATATTCAATTCACTTAAATGCAGCTTCACCTATATAGCATTTTTAACAATGGACATTTTCACAAAGCAGCAGGTTTACAAAAACCTGGATAGACAGTCAGGTCCCTAAATATTTGAACAGTGGCACAATTTTAATCATTTGAATCAAGTGAATCAATTCACTTATACGCATGCTAGACACTAGATACTGTATATCTCTATGCACATACATACATACACAGATATATACATGTATACCCATGTACATACATACCTATACATACACACCTAAATACACACATCTAACCATATAAATGCGAATACATATACATATCCACACTATTCTGCACATATTTTTAAATAAGGGTGCAGCCTAATCGCTGCAGGAATAAAAGACCTAAAATATCTGTCCTTCTTACACCGAGGAGGAACCAACCTCCTGCTAAATGTACCCTCCTGTGCACCAACGATACTGTTTAAAGGGTGAGCAGTTTTACACAAATGACAGAGCCTTTGGCCAGCATTCTCCTCTCCATCACCACCTCCAGCGGGTCAACACTAGTCCCCAAAACAGAGCTGGCTTTCTTTATAAGTTTATTCAGTCTGTTTAGGTCACTGATCCTGGTTCCACTTCCTCAGCGCACAACAGCATAGAAAAACCTGAACTCTAAAAGATCTCAGCCTCATGAAAAAATAGAGACGGCTCTGGCCTTTTCTGCATATCATCTCAGCGTTAGTGGTCCGGCTCAATTTGTTGTCCAAGTGCACTCCCAAATATTTACAAGAGGTGACTATCTGAATCTTGTCATCATTAATTCTGATAGGAGACACATGTTTAAATCTCCTAAAATCAATCGTCATCTCCTTAGTTCTGTTTACGGTAAGCTTTCCACCAGGCTCCTATACTCCTCTTCCTTTCCTTCACTTACACTTCCCATGACCACAGAGTCGTCTGAAAATTTCTGGAGATGACATGCTCCAGTATCATACTTAAAGTCAGAGGTGTAAAAAGTAAAAAGGAAAGGTACCAAAACAGTCCCCTGTGGCACACCCACATTACTGACTGTCAGTTCTGACCTACAGTTTTGTATAGGCACATACTGTGGTCTTTCTTTCAGGTAGTCCATGATCCATGTTACAATAGAGGCATCAACGTGAGCTGATATGAACTTATCTCGGAGTAAACCTGGGTGGATGGAATTAAAAGCACTTGAGAGATCAAAGAACATACATCTCACTGTGCTCCCAGCTTTCTCCAGATGTGAATAAGCCTTATGTAGGAGATAAATGATGGTGTCCTTCACTCCCACATGAGACCGATACGCAAACTGCAAAGGATCCATCATACTTCCAACCGCAGATCTAAGGTAAGGAAGAACTATCCTCTCTAATGTCTTCATCAGATATGATGTCAGTGCCACCAGTCTAAAATTATTCAGTACCTTACAGATCCCATTTTTGGGCACTGGCACCAAACGAGTTCCAGAGAACAGGTAACGCCCCCATATTCAAGCTCACGTTAAACATCCGCGCCACAACTTCACTTAAGTGTTCCACACATACTTTCAAAACCCTTGGGTTAATTCCATTTCCCGCATTAATCCTATTACGTTCTTTCTCTACCTGGTCGGCTGTAATATGCAGGCCACCGTGAGAGTGGGGTCTACGCGGATGGATAAAGCAAGACGGAGGTATAGAAGATATGCCTGCTGAGGGAGAAGAAGGCGAGAGCTGCATGTCAGGCACCAATCCCTGACTGGACCGATTAAAGAACATATTCAGCTCATTAGCTCTGTCCAGACTCTGTTCTAATTGCTGAGTATTGATGGCTTATATCCAGAAATCTTCCTCATTCCACTCCACACTTCTCTCATGTTGTTGTTCTGCAGCTTGTCCTCTAATTTACTCCTGTATGGCTCCTTACCCTCCTTCACTTTCACCTTCAGCTCCCTCTGCACTTTCCCCTGAGCCTCCTTATCACCCTCTGTAAAGACTCGCTTCTTCTCATTAAGCAGTGCCTTAAGTTGACTGCTGACCCACGGTTTGTTATTTGGAAAACAGTATACAGTCTTTGTTGGTACAGCACAGAAGTGTATATATCCAGTGACGCAGTAAGTGAGCTTGTTAATATCATCACCGTTCATATCACACAGAACAGTCCATTTTGTTTCCAGAACTTTTGTGGCTAGTCTCTGTATTTATTTGCGATTTCCAATCTGGCGTTCTGATTAATCCTGCTGATGAGTGGTTTGCATCTTGTGGTATGGCCTCTATATTTCTCATCTCTTCTGAAGTCTTCTTCAAGCGGTGGACTGTGATACCTTCACTCCTTTCCTGTAGCGGTTGTTGGTGATGTCACTGACTGTTGTTTTGGGGGGTTTTCTTAACAGCGCTCACAATGTTTCTGTAATCAACTGCTGTTGTTTTCCTTGACTGACCAACGGTGTCTGTTGTTGAAACCCCCTAAGGGGTTCCTTTCTTTTTCAGGAATTCCAAATTGTTGCATTGGCTATGCCCAGTGTTTGTGTAATGCCTCTGATTGATTTTCCCTCTTTTCTCAGCTTCAAAATGGCTTGCTTTTCTCCCACAGACAGCTCTCTGATTTTCATGTTGGCTTATCCTTTTTAACAACAAATGCAGTCTTTACAGGTGAAACTGAAGGATAAAACCAAGAGTAGATATTCTGTTTATTGTTCTATTTATTATTGAGCTATTTATTGCTTAAACAATTAATCTTACAGGACACACCTGGGTAACAAAGAAACGCCTGTCAGTCACATGTTCCAATATATTTGCTCACCTACAAATTGGGTGGTCTGATACAAAATGTTCTGTAATATAACACATCTACATATAAATACCAGGAAATAAAAGCTGGTATTCTAAACTGTCTTCTCATATTCATCTTTTGATCGCAAACACAGGTGTCTTCAGTCTACAGCAAAAACAAATGTATTGGTCTTACCATTCCAATAGTTTTGGAGGGGACTGTAAATTCATGCTCACCTGCTGGTAAGGCAGCTGGCTAACAAGGAGGCTTAAATAGATCTGGTGGACTTAAGGCTAGTCTAATCTAATTTGTGTGGTGGTCTGTTGTGAGTGTGAACAGAGATCAGGCGACGTTGAGGCTCCTGTTTAAACGCAGTAACTGACTTTTACCTCAGGTCATGAGTCTGATGTGGACGATGCTGATAATCAGAGAGAGAAGTAATTTCCCAATTTTGAAACTTACAGTGGTGCTTGAAAGTTTGTGAACCCTTTAGAATGTTCTGTATTTCTGCATAATTATGACCCAAAACATCATCAGATTTTCACACAAGTCCTAAAAATAGATAAAGAGAACCCAATTAAACAAATGAGACAAAAAAAATATTATAGTTGGTCATTTATTTATTGAGGAAAATGAAACAATATTACATATCTGTGAGTGGCAAAAGTATGTGCACCTCTAGGATTAGCAGTTCATTTGAAGGTGAGATTAGAGTCAGGTGTTTTCAGTCAGTGGGATGATGATCAGGTGTGAGTGAGTGAGCGTCCTGTTTTATTTAAAGAACAGGGATCTATCAGAGTCTGATCTTCACAACATGTGTTTGTGGAAGTGTTTCATGGCACGAACAAAGGAGATTAGTGAGGACCTCAGAAAAAGAGTTGTTGATGCTCATCAGGCTGGAAAAGGTCATAATCCCGTCTCTAATTCTAAAGAATTTGGATGTATTATTGTTTCTCCATTAAAAGATTAGGATATAAATGAGTTTCAAGTTGAGGAGGTATATTCTCTGGCTTTGTGTGGTTGAATTTTGGGAATTAAATGTTGTGACATCTGAGTTGAAAAAGCTTCTTCCTTAGAACTCCTGGTGGTTCAGCTAGTGTGTGTGCTAATTAGAATCAGCACTAGCAAGAACTGTCATGACATCACTTTCAAGCGCACTAGAAGCAGCTCAAGCGTGTGGTCATGGTCTGTCCCCCCCCCTTTCTTTCCCCCCTCTATAATGCGCTCTTATGAGCAGAAAGCTGTAGTATTAGCATGTTAGCTTGTGGCTAGCTGAGAGTGGAGTGAAAGTGCGAAGGGGCGTGTCTAAAAGATGACGTACAGGATGCACAATCCAAACAAACAAGCTTTCCGGGCGGAAAACTGTTTTCCAAGTGGCTTTCCTCATCCCATTTAATACTTTTGTCATGATGCCATGGCTTAAATAATTATTTTCTAAATTATTTTTTACATACTTTACCATGTTATTTGCGTTAGTAAGAAATGGTTATTGCACCTTTAAATTACATGCTTCAGGTAGCTTACAGTCCTATAATTACAGATGCTACAGCTTACAAAGCCGTTCTAAACAACTGTGTGCTTCCCGACACTTGTGGCAACAGTTTGGGGGAAGAATCACGTTGTCAGGGGTGCACAAACTTCTGGAGTATTTCGAGTCTTTATTACATGAACACCTTGCTGTATTTCATTCGGAGCTTTAACGGTAAAGTCTCTGCTGCGCGCGCTGTGTCCATATGCACCATGTACCACGCCCCCTTTCCCCAGTCTGCGCTGTGATTGGTTGTTTCGAACAGCATTTCCTCCTGCTCAACTGAAATTCCAAGCACGCGGACTGCAAACGTTTTCCAGAAGATGCCGAGCTGGAGAGTGTGTGCGCGCGCGCGTTAGAGCGCGAGACACTGAGTGTGTGTGTGTGTGTTCACCTCGGGCTTCTTTGGAGTACAGGAAGTGTGTGTTTCGGATTTCGCACATATTTAAAGCCATTATTCTGAGATTCCTGACTTTATAGCGCTGGTAAGTTGGAGTGTATCTTGGTGGTGGTGTTTGTTTGTTTATTTGTTTGTTTATTTTCCATATCAGGCTGAGTCATGTTCTAAGAGAGAGTCTTTCCTGCCTGGTCTAAGAGCACAGGAACTGGAATAATCCTGGATGTCAAACTGCTTTCTGAAGTTAATAAACACAGGACGTCTTGTAGTTTTGTGAGGAAGTTTGCAGCTGGATAAAAAGTTTTACAGGCTTGTTTAAGTTTATTAAACACACACACACACACACACACACACACACACCCTGCTAGTGCCAAATTTACACCTAGACACCTATTATCTGATTTTCTTACACATATTTGGTGCTGCACCCCCCCACCTTTAGAGGTTTAAATGTCACATCACCCAGTCCTCTCCTCTCTCTCTCTCTCTCTCTCTCTCTCTCTCTCTCTCTCTGTGTGTGTGGGGGGCCAGATTTCATTTTGTAAATTGGATTTAAAGGTGTATTCATGTGACCTGCATTGTGTTGAAGGATGTAAAACTCCATATAGTCCCTCTTCTCCACAGCCAAAAAACACGACTCCATCACTGCCTTGCCAGCAGAAGTGGACTAAACCGAGAGCCTGTTCTCCGTGTCGTTAGCGTTTGAAGGTAAAAGGTCGAGGTTGTTCTGGTCGTACTTCCTTTCCCACGGGAGGACAGAAGAGCAGGTGTTTCCCTCTACAGTGCCAGCGCAGGACCTGCTTATTTAAGCTATGTGAAGCTTTTTTGTTTTTGAAGACGTCTCCTGTTGGAGTACGCTTTAAAAAAAAAAAAAAAAGTGTATTGGATACACCTTAAGTCATGTAAATCTCTAAATCATGACCCAAATTTTGCACTTCGCTGCCACAAATAATGCTTGATTTTTGTTCTGGCATGTGGAATGAGATTGGGCACATGGGAAAGGTGTGAAATGTTGGAGAACCCTGTTGTGAAATGAAAGGAAGGCTTGATGCCTCCTCCAACAATAGAAAACGCTTAGTTTATTAACTAGATCAGTTTACTTATTTGTTTTGGGGCCGAGGGAAAATGAAAACGTCGCCGAGGCGACGGTATCTATTTGCTTTTCCCTTCGTTTTCTATACTCCAGCTTCAGCTGTATCGTTGTGTGATTTAAGCATTAGGCCTAGACCAATTCATCTGAAGCGAGGAATAACGCGCACAATTACATCCGCTTGCGATTAAATAATAATTAAAAAAAATTCCGCAGATTTTAGGCCAAGACGCGTCATGTGACGTCATCATGACAGGCATTCAGCCAAACTTCTTCGATTCATGTGCGTCGAACACGAGTACGGCGAAAAGGTCTCGTTTGCCGGCAAACGTCGCCGCCGAAAGATTGTGCAAAACCTTTTTGTGCCATTGCGATTTTGCTAATTCAAGTTGTTTTTCATAAACAAACAACCAACCCTGTCATTCATGTTTATCTTCTGTCCAATCAGATTCGGGAATTTGCGTCATGCTTTAAGGTTGCTTATTACGCTCGACTACTGATCTGTAGGAGACTAGTCCTAATTTCAAACAATAGAAGTCGAGGTTTCTACCTACGGCGTCTGTTTCGATCGTGTGCGTGCGCTTGGCCAAGCGGCTCAGCTGTTCAGTGTGGATCTTCATTACCCGAGAACGGGGTTCTCCGGGTAGCAGCTGCGTCCCCGTTTAATTGGACTGTATAGATTGGTTTTCCTAGAGGAAGCGGGGTGGAGGCTGTGCGCCTTGAGGATGCTATTCAACATTCATCTCATACACACTAATTATGGGTGTGTGTGTGTGTGTGTGTGTGTGTCTGGAGACTCCAGTGAAAATAACTGACGAGTCAATTAAGCACACACACACACACACAGAGGCACATCTATCAACAGAAGACAACAATGAGAAAGGATGAGGTGCCCTATCCGTGGATAATTGAAGGGAGGGTGGGGGTTGCTTTCGGGCACGTGTACTTGTGTACTGGCTGGGTGACGTGAGCGCCGAGGGCCACGTCTGCAGCGCTGATCCTCTTAGGCGATTACGGAGATGACCTGCATGAGGAGCGCGCTGATGCCGTCCCCATACTGCGTTTACTCTACCCTTCAGCCCCGGTGTCTGCACATTTAATTACAAATCCCAAATCTGGACAGTGACATCTTCAGCCGTTCATTATTATAGGATTAGGATATTTGCACCCGTGAAACAGGCACCTTTTGTTCTGTAAAAGTCCCGGAATGAAAAATAGAATTGTATTTATTTGTAGTTTTCTAATGTGTCTAGAGTTTAATAAAACGGGCCGTGCCGTCTCTCGGATGGTGACCGTTATTGACGGAGACTTTCCGCTTGTCGTGACCGTCGGCTCCGGGCTGACGCTTGGCATTGCTCTGTGCCCCGAGTCTTGGCGTGCTGCTGAGGGAGAGGAATGTGTCCGAGCCCTCTTGAGAATGTGGCATTGCCCTGCCCAGAGCACCGGGTCACGGCCCGGCCTTTGTGCTGTAAGATCCCCCTCTCAGCTGGGACATAAAACGCCTTTTGTTCTTTCCACTATTTTCCCCTTTCTTTCCCTCCATTCCGTGGCTGTTTGACATTTAGTAGGCTTGAGGCTCAACGCCAACCCAGACGCTTCAAAAGTTGGTCTTTTGTACTTCCTTTTCACCCCCTTGTTTGCAATTTTCTCTTGTTCTCTCTCTCTCTCGGTCCTTCTCACTAATTCTCACGCACTTAATTTAAAAAAAAAGATTTTTTTACCCTTCCACTGAGACAATCTCAGAATTTCAGGACTTGTATTTTATTAAATGGGCTCAACGCCACATTCGTCTTACCTCGCAAGTAGGAACGTCATTTTTCGACCGCCGTGGTTTCGAGATAGCACTGGGGGGGGTGAAACATGGACGCTCCATGTTCATCTTTTATTCGCAACAAACTAGCCAACCGTGTAATCAGTGCGTCTGGGTGTTGACCGAGCTTACGCTTGTATGTACAGTGGAACTCCTTTAAAGCTAAAGTGACGCTGTGTTTACGGTTCTTGCTGTGAGCGGCCATTTTGATTTGACGTCACTCGCTGAACTCTGGGTTTAGGAGACCGCCGTGAGACCTCCCGGGCAGGAGTTCCAACTTGAGGGGGCGTTTTCTTTGGTTTTTCCTAGTCCGAGTTACATTACTAACTTTAGTCTAATGGGGAGTAAACCCCTTTCTCCGGTGTCTGTGTATGGAGCGAGAGGGGGGGCGGAGGGGTGTAACAATAGCGTTTTTTGTAAACGCCTGGCCAGCATCTGTGGGATAGATCCACGTCTCAGCCGAGGCACTTCATTAGCCAGTCCCCCAGCTTACCCCTCCTTCCCTCCTTCCCTCTCTCCCTCACTCTTCACAACACTCCGTCTCCCCGCTCTGTCGCCGTATCACAGCGCGACTGTTTGGGTCTCCTCTTGTTCGGAATACAGCACTGATAGTATTTGATGTACAGCTCATTAATCGAGCCAGTCAGTCTTTACCCGTCTGCGGAAAGGAATCTTTTGTTTGTGCCTCTCAGGTGAGCCTGTACTCCACTCTACGCTGTCATGCTTTGTAATGCGATGCTCTGTATGGTTGTTTATGTATGTATGTATGTATGTATGTATGTATGTATGTATGTATTTATCTTCCTTCTCATCAAGGTGGGGGGGCAACTTTGAAATGCTCCACGATTTAAACGTGTGTGAATTTACTGCTCGTTAACTTGCCGACTCATGTCATGATTGTAGCAGTAGATAAATAACGTTGAGTCTAGTTCACCAGTTCCCTCATCCTGTAGGGTGTGTGTGCGCACATGTCCTGCTTTGTTTCCTCAGCTGTGCTGATGTTGACCGAACGGTCTTGATCCACAGGGAAGACGAAGCTTCGGTTGTTACTCTTCTTCTTGTAGGTTTTGTGACGTGCTTCGTTCACACGCACAAGGAACCGGAGCAAGGAACTCTGCTGAAGAAATGACTCCTTTTGTTATTTCAGGATAAAACTCTTCCTCGCTAAAAAGAAACAAACCTTATCGAGTCACTATGTGGTGGGTGAAGTCATGTTGGGAACGGGACTGTTTGCGTGGACGTGAACAGATTATGTAGACGTGAGGGGGGGTTTGGTGGGTGGGTGTTTGGTTGCACTGAACTCTCATGTTCTCTCTCTCTCTCTTTAATCATGACTCTCTCCAACACACACACACTCACTTGACTCTTGTGCTGTGTTTCAGAATGAAGCAGTGAAGCAGTCCTGATCGCAGCGATGGCCGTCCAAGCTAGCCTGCAGGTACCAACCTCATTTCCTCAAACTTTATTTACACACACGTATTCTGGAATATGACGGGGGCCGTTTAAATGTGTACCTAGTGCACGATTTGTGACGTAGGGTTAAAATCTACATCATGCATATTTCCCGAGTGAAAACCAATTGCTCGATTTTGCACCAAAAAAAAACCCAACCACTCGACACACTAAAACGAATGTAACGGTGTTATTTCAGTGCGTGTAACGATCTCGTATCAGGAGGTTTATTATGAAACACGTGTGTTCATTTAAATATTTATTTAATATCCTTAATTGTTCATTTTTAAACTTTTTTTTTTTTTTTTCCCTCCCGGCTTTCAAAAGCCGAGTAGTTTGCCGCCGGGTAACACCATAAATCCGCCGAACCCGTTGTTCCAGTGACGGGGCGCCGTCGGCGATGACGCGATACTCGTATGTGTGCGAGAAACGGCTCATGCACAGAGAGAGCTTTCACACTGACCGCTAGGGCCGGGCGATTTATATCCATATAATCACGATCAACTTTTACATGATGCGCGCACACTTTTTCCAAGATCGTCGGTATGGTACGAATGAGATGGTGCTCAGGGGATGCCGTTGATTTGTCGTCATTTAAAAAAAGATCATATAAATAAATAATTTGATCTTCTTGGTCTTTGTAGGCATTAAAGAGAAGTATCGTCAGACTTGGTTTAATGGGGGGTTTTGGGGTTTATTTTACTACTGTTTTTGCTCGTAACTCCGTTACGTACCGTGATGCGCGTCATGTGTTTTAATAAATGTCCTCAAGAATCGTGATGAGTGGCGAGAGATGGATAGATGGATGGATCAGTCACTCATATGGACAAATAAATGTATAAAAAATGACATGCACAACTGAATACATTCCTACATTTTAAAATCTATATCCCGAATTGATATCTTTCTGTAAAGCCGCTTTGGGACAATGTCCGTTGTTAAAAGCGCTATACGATATATTTGGAAGTGAATAGTTTCCTTTACAAACCGGAGAGAGAATTACAGCTTCAGGTTTCGAGTGAAACTTCCCGAAAGGGCGGAGTGATTTATGATACTCCAGCACGTAATCCTATGCGGTAAGGTAATCTCGGGTTGATTGTACAGCGCAACGGTACGCCATCTTCCACGCAGCACCTGCTTCGAGGGCCGCTCGCGCTCGAAGCAGGTGGGTAAAAAAAAAACAAAAAACCCCGGACAAAGTTAATAATAGGCGTTTAATAGTAATCGGGTTTATTGTTCAAAAATAAAATGCTGATGGGGGATGAATGGGCTCAATGGGTTGTACCTTTTTATATAAAGGGATATAACACTAGTTAAGGGGTTAAATAGTTCTCTAGGCTTTAGTTCCTTATGATGGACCGAGTTGTGTGAACGGAGAAGTACAGACTCCTCACTCCTCAGCATCAATGAGACATTATGCGCATTAATCTGGTCATGTTACATTTCTGGGAAAACACCAATCTGATACCCAGCACCATTATCGTGGCCGATACCGGCGACAACAACAAAAAAACGGATAGCGGAGAAAATGCTGGATATCGGATCCTGGGATTGTAAAAGGAATTTTGCAAGTGGAAATTTTGACATGTAAACACACATGACTGGGTTTCTTTTCTTTTTTTTTTTAGGCTGTATTTACAGTGTAAGCGATATCTGTGTGGAAGAGTTTGTATATGAAGTGCTTAAGTTTAAAAAACAAAAACAAAACCCCTGGATTTTAAAGCTTGGTAGTTTTTAAAGAAAACAGTATGGGAGGGTTATCGGTTCAGACTGAAGGTTTCAGTAATGTGAGAGAAGTGTTTCAGAAATGTGTGAATAAACCCGAGTGTGGTCTGCGTTACTGTGGATACTCCAGTGCTCTGGAGGTGACGTGACCGAACAGTCCAGAAACTGTTGGGTTAAATGTATGGAAGAATTGTAACAGGAGTGCAGAAGGTAAGCTAACAATAAGGCGAAATTTAATTACGGCTTTAAAACCGTGTCAATTAACTGTGGTGTCAGTTTTAGTGTGAAGTTGACCACCTTTTTTCTTTCCCCTTTACCCCACATTCTTCAAAAACGACCTTCATGCTCAGTTGCACTGCTGCATCTGATGTTCTTGGTTCACTTGCGTAACCAGAGAGAGAGCGGTGTTTCTTTTTCTCTCTTTCTCTCCATTCTTTTTCCTCTTATCAAGAGCTGGGACAAAGCGAGCACTGACGGGTCGGGGAGGACGAGCCATCCCACGCTGCTCAGCTCCAGCACAGTTTCCACCTTAACGTTTCGGGGAATCCCGGATTAGTCAGATTTCTTTCCTCACTCGCGTACGAGTCATCATGTTTTGGAGTGATTCAGACAGCTGATGGGTTTTTATTTTTGGCAGATTCAAAACTACACTAGAGCCTCGCAAAAATTGACCGTCAGTCTCTCTCTCTCTCGCGCTCTCTCTCGCGCTCTCTCTCTCTCGCTCTCTCTCTCTCTCTCTCTCTCTCGCTCTCTCTCTCTCTCTCTCGCTCTCTCTCTCTCTCTCTCTCTCTCTCTCGCTCTCTCAACCAGGCTTGGTTTGGAGAAAAGTTTGAGTCACCACTGCAAACCCTCAGCCCACGCCATGGCCCTGGCCTTGCAGACGTCTTCCAGTACGACCGGTGGATCGCTGTACGACACGAAGCGACACTTTTCCCCATGCAGGAAGACCTCGCCATCTGGCTCACTGACATTCTAGGTGAGTCCGCTGACGTTTAGGTTAGTGGTCTACTGAGGATAAATGATCAAGATCAATAAATGATCCGCCTGCGTTAACATCCCTCCTGAATCCACAAAAGCGAGTAGTTGAATATAGAGTACGGGGCCTGGCGTGTCGGATGACGAACGCGTATACGGTGTCTTGAGAAGATTAGAAGTACTCTACTGGTGTAGTACGTGTCTGCATCACGCAAGATGTATTGTTGGGGAAACAGCTAGCATTTCGAACAATAGGGAGGCTGGTCTGTCTCTCGGAGCTACACTGGAGAAGGCTGGACATAATGGAGGGAGGTTCCCGTTGGAGATAATCACTTAACGTGCCTGTCGGCTAAAACCGAAAGAGAAGCTGTTCCACTGCAGTCCCGCTGTAGATGAAATGACGTTATGATGGGCCGGTAGTCTTGCAGGAACGTGTTCAGGTTTGGGGATGATCAGTAACAGTTTAGCAGTCTTTTTTATTTATTTATTTATTTTTTCTTTTCTCTCTCTGATCCTGATAAAAATAAATAAGTGTATTTAATCACTTTGTAAATATCATCACCTTATCAAATCTAACACATTATTTGTAATGTGTTAGATTTGACACATTGTTGAGGTTCTATTATAAAAAATAATAAAATCTGTCCTTTTTTCCTCCTTTATCGGTAGAAAAAGTTTTGGTGACATCCTTAATAAATATATAATAAACTGATTAGTTTATTTCACATTAAACAACTCAAAATATTCTCCATTTACCGTGACAAAGTCAGACCGCATGAGATCGGGGAAGGGGGCGGAGCTACCTGTGTCGGTTAATATCGCAGATCGTTCCAGATTTATTATTATTTATATTAGTTATATTGTAGGAATGATATCGTTCATCACACAAGCCGACGTGATGCTGTTTGACTGACTGTGTTTAAATTAAATGCGGAGTGTACGAGTGTCGCAATGGAAAAGTTCGTCCTGTTATGAGATCAGCGGCTCAGGAGGAAGAAGAAGAAAAAAAGTGCGGTGTCGGTCTTGGAGGAACTGCTGGGTGGGAACTGGCAAACGACCAAACTGGGGGTTAAAATAATAAACAAATGCTCGCGGAGAGTCCTCTCTTCTACAAATAGGATGCTGGGATCCGCTCAGTGACAGAACTCGGATCTTTAAAACGTATAGAAACGGGGAAAAAGTGACCTGACCGCTCTGTAAATGTGTAAAGTGTACATCAATATTTAATTCAGGCTCAGGAATGTGATTTTCTCTCTCTCTCTCTCTCTCTCTCTCTCTCTCTCTCTCTCTCTCTCTCTCTCTCTCTCTCTCTCTCTCTCCACAAGGTGAAGAGATCAGGGCCGAGCACTTCATGGAGGAGTTGAATAACGGGGTGAAGCTGTGTCGACTCGCTGAAATTCTGCAAAGCAAAATTCCCAAAGACTGTCTCCTGGACAAGAGTCGGGTCAGTCCAGTGCAGGCTGCCACGCGAACGTTGCCTTTATTTAAACTAATTCCCTAATTTGACTACTGTTTATTTTACCAGCAGTCCCCTATGAAGAAAGTGGTGTTTAAGGAAACCGCTTCTCCGGGGTCATTTTTCGCCCGGGACAACACGGCGAACTTCCTGTCGTGGTGCCGACAAATCGGAGTCGACGAGACGTATTTGTTCGAGTCGGAGGGCTTGGGTAAGGGTGCGACAACGAAAGAGCTCTTTCCATTTAGACACGCGTATATATAGGTGTATTTTGTGTATATTGACTGGATGTTTAAGAGCTTAAAATGTGTGTGTGTGTGTGTGTGTGTGTTCAAAATAACTACCTCTGAAAGTCTGTTTTGCCGTTTACTCGTCACTTCAGCTCTGTGCGCTTGACCTTTTTATGGAGTTTTGTGGGCGTGGTCATGTTTAGTGAGTGATTATACCATTTTTAAGAAAATCCGTATTATGTTTCTCCTTTTAGTTCTACACAAGAACCCTCGGCAAGTGTGTCTGTGTTTGTTGGAGCTTGGCCGCATTATCTCCAAGTGAGTAAATCGTTTAAAGTGTTCTTAAAATGGCTCTCTATACGTGGGTTTTTTTTTTTTATATAAAAGATATGCCAATGATCAATATGCCACGGTCTGTGCGTGTACACGAATATGCAAAAGCGCATTACCGGGAAGTTAGTTGGATATGATGGTTACGCTGTCTCTCACCTTAGTCACGGTTTCACACGATTGCGATCTCGGCGTCAGACTCGAGTTGCGTCTTGGTGATTTTATAGAACAGCGGCCAAAGCAGAAACTCCATTAGCAGTTCCCAACAGAAGGAACGCGGCTAGCTTAAACGTGCATCGTAATCCTGGAAGAAGACGCCTCTCATCAGGGTAGAAATAATTCGCCGGAGGATACAGGCGATCAGCCCGAAGAACTTTTGTATCGGTTTGCAGTGAACCTGGTGAAGTGAACTCAAAGCATGCTCAAACGAAACGCCTCCCACAGCATCACCGGGTTTTTCCTTTAACTTGTCATCAGTCTGTTGGAAAGGTTTTACAATTCAAAAGCTAGAAATGTTGATTTGTGTGGCTGTAACTGTCCGACGTTGAAGGTAGAGATTGTAAGAAACACTAGTCAGTCCGTACAGTGTTTTTTTGTTGTTGTTTGTTTTTGTTTGTTTTTTGTGGTTCTCGCGGCCAAAAATACTTGATTTTACTGTGTTTTTTTTTTTCTAAATTTGCAATGCAACATGTTTGTTTTTTTTTTGTGCCTTTTTCATTGAATTGGCAAAATCGCAATCGCATGAAATAGTTTTGCACGGTCTTTCCCAGTGATGTTTGTCGGTAAACGAGACCTTTTTATCTGTACTCGTGTTCGATGCACATGAACCCGAGAGCTTTGGCCGAATGCTCGTCGTGATGACGTCATATGACGCGTCTTGGCCTAAACCTGAAAAATTGAAAGCTCCTTCCTATATTACAGAAATTGCACGATTTGGCGTTTTTCTGCAATCGCAAAATCCCGGAGGGACTGATTAATGAGCTTTTTACAAACGCTGCATTTGACTTGCCTTGGAAGAGGGAAGTCGGAACTCTGAACGATGTCACATTCGACCTGCGCCTGTTTGAGCTACGTCGTGTTGGGGGGGGGGGACATGCGTGTTCATCTTTTGTTAACAACAACTGTGATGAGTGACGTATATTTTCCTTCTCAGAATAGTTAACTGTATGTCAGTGTTCTACATTCAAAGCTAAATCTTTACTGTTCATGTCACGAGCATCCTTGTTGATTCCATGTCACTTGCTGAACAAATTCCGAGTTTCTAAGCAGGCATCCCAAGCTGAGGGACGTCTTCTTCCTAGTCGGGGGTCGGAAATTACGAGTTGCAAACTTTAGCCTAAGCTTTTTATGCGCATTCATGAGGTTCTTGCATTTTTATTGCTGCCCGTTAGGTACGGAGTTGAACCCCCTGTATTGGTGAAACTGGAGAAGGAGATCGAGCTGGAAGAATCTCTGCTAATGGCAAGCGATCCTGCTCCTCCGATCAAAACCTTTACCGTGTGCTGCCAACATGGAGGCCTCCATCAGTCTGTGAGTAGTCACCATGGGGATGGAGCAGGTATTCTAACCCGGCAGGATACTGCAAGCCTGAGGGATTAGACGTAAATTCATGTAACGAGCTTTTTGTGTGTAGAGTCGCAGAAAAGCGTCAAGAACAATTTCTCGTGTTTGTATACCAAGTTCATAATGCAACCCAAAGCGTTCGGATTAACGTAGACACATAGTTCACATCGTTTACCTTTTCTCGCACGCACGCATACAAACTGGCTTTATATTGTTCCTGTATGCATATGTGTGTGTCCAAACTTTCTCCCAGAATATCCTGACTCTTGACACTTTCTTTCCACAGGACTCTGACTCGGATGACCCTCCCTGTAATTGTTCACAGAGGTTTTCTATCGAGTATCTGGCAGAGGGACGTTACAGGCTGGGGGAAAAGATCCTCTTCATCAGGGTGAGACTTGCTCGGTGGATTGATTCGTGTCTGTTTAAGAACAGCGTCTAACTGCCGAAACTGCATAAACGAGTCATGGCACAGATTAAACGGGAGGCTTTGGGAGTGGTGCGTAAACGTCTTTATTACACGCATCTCGTACACAGCCATAGCTAGTTGCCTGTTCATTGGTTATTCAGAAAACTAGAAAAGGTTCACATCCCAGTGTCTAAGCCACTAATAGCTTCATTCATTCATCCTTCATCAAGTGCTTCATCATGGTCAGCGTAGCGCGAGATCCAGATCTTATCCCGGGAACACTGGGCCCAAGGTGGGAATGCACATCCACACACTCCTTCATACCTTGGGGCAATTTAGGTTATCTAAGGCATGTTTTTGGGAGGTGGGAGGAAACCGGAGAACCTGGAGAAAACCCACGTGGACATAAGGATGGCATGTGAAACACCATACAGACAGTAATCTGAGTCCAGGATCGACCCAGAGACCCTGTGAGACAGCAACAGTGTGCGCACTGCGCCGCTGTGCAGTGATATCAATCACTCTTGGCAAAGTATGCCAACTTTTAATGGAGTAAAATTTGTTGCACCCATATGGCAAGTTGCTTTCTATGAAGTATTCAGACCCTGAACCTCTCGAGTTCTGTGTCTGTTGGGTGAGATGTTCAATAAGATTTAAATCCCGGTTCTGGACCATTCAAGGACCTTCATGGAATAATCCCAAAACATCTCCTGCATTATCTTGTTGTTTCAAGTGTTTCAGATTAATGATGTTTGAAGGGTGAACTTTTTACCAAAATCTCAACTTTTCTGAGGTTCTCTTCAAGGATGTATGTATATTAAACCTCAATCCTGACGAGCCTTTTGGTCCCTGCTTCACTGTAGGGATGCTGGCCTGTTATTGACCGTCTCTTTCCCTCCAGATGTAGCACTTGGTATTCAGGTCAAAGAGTTCGCTCTCGGATTCGTCAGACCATAGGATCTTGTTTTTAGTCCCTGAGAGTCCTTCAGTGCCCTTTTGTTAAACTACAAGATAGCAGTCATGTATCCTATACAGAGCAGTGGCATGTGTCTGGTGGTTGTCCATCTGGAAGGTTCTTCTGTCTCCACACAGGATCCCATGTTCTTGGTCTGGTCCAGTTCTAGGAGTCTCTGTGGATCCAAACTGCTCCTGTTTTAAAAATGATGCAAGCCGCTGTCCTCTTCAGGACCTGCAGAAATCTTTCCCCAGTTCTGTGCCTGAACACAATTCTGTATCAGAGCACTATGGACAGTTCCTTTTACCTCATAACACGTCATTTCCCCCTGACGTGCTGTCAGCTGTGAGGCTTTATGTAGACAGAGCTGTGACTTTTCAAATCATGTCCAGTTGTATTTCCCACAAGTGAAGGAGAAACATCTGAAGGATGATCCACATGACCTCAGTTTTGTTCTGTTGAAGCCAGTGATCTGAAATACTTTGTCTCTAAATGCTTAAAATACAGAGACTCAACTACCTTCTAGCTTCCTCGATGTGTGTTTTTCTTTTTGTAAATAATTCCTATTGTTTTGGGATGATTGGGTTCGTAAAGACCCTATTTAGATGATATACAAGTTAAGCTGCTTGAACTTTTGTGATTATTTTGCTTTGTAATTCTCTCATGCTTTTTTTCCAGATGCTGCATGGGAAGCATGTGATGGTGCGTGTGGGTGGGGGTTGGGACACGCTAAAGGGTTTCCTGATGAAGAATGACCCTGAACGTGTGCTGCAGTTCACCACTCTTGAACAGAAGATTCTGGCGTTTCAGAAAGGCTCCTCTGTCCCTGACTCTGTCCTCAGCACACAGACTGTGCAGCCGCCCGCCATGGACCCTCTCACTGCCGTTAACCTTCTCCCATCCTCCTCAGCCACATCCTCCTCAGCCTCTTCCTCTTCAACCTCTTCTATTCCACCTGGCAAACCTAGCACGCCTGCCTCTGGTGCAGTTACGCCACGAGGCGCGGCCCGATCCCCAGTCTCCACCCCCTCCCTTCCGAGGAAAGCTGTAGCTCCTAAAAAGAAACTTCAAGTGCCCAGTGTCTCTCCCAAGACCACTGCACTCTCTTCTAACACTACAAAAAAGAGTCCTTCACTCCAACCTTCACCACCAGTTTTTGTTGCCCAGAAATTGCCTCTTGTCCTCTCTGAACGGAAACAGCGCCCACGTGGCGCCCCCTCTCAGCCGCGTAGTCCTGTGTGCCCAGAGCCCAGCTGCAAACAAGCCAAGCCGTCTGCCAGCCAGGTAGGAAATTCTTCTCAGCGAGGCGGCCGGCCACCTCGAGCACCGCTTCGCACTCGTCTCGCCCCTAGACGCCCTTCCTCTCCTGCTGCCACACGTCTCCAAATGGACGCAAGAAAAGGGCGCCCCATTTCCCCTCGACCAGCAGGCTTGGCAAGGACTCCCAAAGAGACCAAGCCCTTGGCAACAAAAGTTTCTGGAGAGCCCAAACCGCCAGTAATAAAAACTCAACGAGAGGTCAGACCTTCATCAGCAGCTGCCAAATCCAGAGTTCAAATCTTCACTCCCACTTCCCAAGTCTCCACATTTTCTCATCCTTCCAGGACAAAAAACCCAGGAGGATCCTCTGCCATGGGGACTGGAGCTCCACGGACTGCGCAGACGCCCAGCACAAAGTCCACACATGATGCAGACAAAAAAGCCCAAAGCAGCAATAGTAGGCCACTCAAAACGAACCCTGCTCAGGTCAGAGCGGTTAAACTGGCCCCCAGTGCCACCCAAAAGAAACAAATAAGCCGAACTGTGGCCTCCAAAAAAGCAGAGGAGCCCTACTTTGAGATGAACAGTAAGAAGAAGAGGTGAGCGTAATTAGAAGCTAGAACTCTGAGGGTTTTTTTTACTCTGTTGTGGTGGTGGTTTTGACATTTTTTCCATTGGTGTAGCACTTTAAGGTACAGGCATCAGCCTCACGCGTTGAACTGTTTAACAATATTTCACAGCTCAAAGGTGTGTTTTACATTTTTATGTTTTATAATTTATTTGGTTTATTTTTTTTTTATTGTGCCACAAAGGTCATTTGTGGAAAAAGGTCAAGAGATAATGTCTCTGGTCTATTTTAAGAGTAAACACTAAATATCCTTTAGACTAGCCCTTTAACGAGAGAGAGGGAGGGAGAGGCCTGTGCGGAGTTGTGTAACTTTTACTTTAATCCAAATAACTTGATTAAGAATCTTCATCTCAGTAAGCAAGGCATTAATTGAAACTAACACTGATCACGCCAGTTTTGACTCAGTTTGGCATTGTAGATGAAATTACACAAGTTGTAGACTTGCATAGTTGTAATTATTCATTATGATATTAATACATAGATGTATTCCTGAATATGTATCAAAAACAATAATGGTTAAGGATTTAACAGTTCATTACCTGTCTGAGTATTCTCTTATAAGTAGTAATTCATTCTAATTGCTTTTTAACATGACACAATGTAATGTAATCACAGAGAGCTCTTGCAGGTGTCGTGATCAGTTGATTAGCCATTTAAAGAAACCAATAGGAACTACCTCTCGACGTGCATATTAATTACCACGTGTCCTGCTGATTGAGTGAAGCTCGTACTGATCAATATTAATGTCATGATTTACTGTTTTCCGTTAGTTATTCACAGCACAAGCCAAACCTTCTTGTTTTTTTAAACTCGCCGTTACTTTGTGTCGTGTTCTGTGTCGAGGTGTGAATCTTTTGATTTACCTATATTTTTTTACAGCACTTTACAAGATTTATTTTAAATGTAGTCTCTCTTTAATGTCGTGTGAATTGTGACTGTAAATTCTTCGTGTTTAATAAAGGTATCCTTGGGTAACGCGTTTTATGTGCCGCTTTTTATCATGACTGAAAGTAATGTGCACGCTTCCAGGTTGGAAATGTGTTCAGATGTGGATGAGAACGCTAGTTCTCTAATGTAATTGTAGTTCTGAGTCACAGTGTATATGATGGCACCCAGTTAGCAGCAGTGTAGATTTTCCTGGAGCAGCATACCGGTGAGCAATGCCCATGAGGAGGCACTGCTTGTACAGAAGAGTGGCTTTATGATGGTGATTGCTGAGGCAGTGAGCACTTCCACAGGTTTCAGACACGAGTCTCGCAGCGTGACTTGTTTAATCGTTCGGCTAAACCAAGAACAATGCGTGTTACCTTGGGGTCAAAATGCTCACTCTGTCTTTTCCCAATCTTCAGTTAACCAGTTTGGGTAAACACGTGCCCTCACATTCCTGCTCTCGGCTGACAGGAGTGGAACCCGACATGGCCTTCTGCTCTTGTAGCCCAGCTGCCACAGGGTTTGACGTGTGTTCTGAGATGCTTTTCTGCTCACCATGGTTGTAAATCGTGTCTTATTTGAGTTACTAGACAGTTCCTGTCGTTTGAATACGTGTAGTGAAAAAATAGAAGTGAGTGAGACCCTTTGAAATGTTTGCCCCATCCTCATTTCTTCTGTTTTAATGTACATCTCAGAATTACATCTCATGTTTCAGAAATTAAAACGAAATCCTAAGATAAAACACAGGCAATCTGAGAAAAAAATGAAATAATGATAGTTATTTATTGAAGCAAAAAAAAAAAAAAAAGTATCTAATACCAACGGGGCCTGTGTGAAAATGTATTTGCCCCTGTATTTAATAAGGGGAATTCATTCCCCAAATCTATGAAACTGCATTCTGTACAGGGTTCAGCTGGACTAAACGTAACGACCCGATTACTGCAAACCCTGTTCGGTCAAATCTACACTTAAATGCAACTTTTTCACCAGCAGGAAGTTGGTTAGAGGATCTTACTCAGTAACGCACTATGACAAAGTTGAAAGAAATTCCAGACATGATGAGGAAGAAGGTGATTGAAATACATCAGTCTGGGAAGGATTACAAAGATCTTTCAAAGGCAACTACTCAACCAGGCAATCCCAAAAGAGCCAAGGACAACATCAAAGGACCTACAGGCCTCTCTTGCATCAATAAAGGTCACTGTTCAGGACTCCACTATCAGAAAGACACTGGGCAAAAATGGCATCCATGGAAGAGTGGCGAGGTGAAAACCACTGCTAACCCACAAGAACATTTAAGGCTCATCTGCATTTTGCCAAAACACACCTTGATGATCCTCAAACCTTTTGGGAGAATGTTCTGTGGACTGATGGGTCGAAAGTGGAACTGTTTGGAAGACAGGGGTCCCGTTACATCAAATTCCACAAAAAGAACATCACACCTACGATCGAGCATGGTGGTGGAAGTGTGATGCTGTGGGGATGCTTTGCTGCTTCAGGGTCTGGGCAACGTGCACTAATTGAGGGAAATGTGAATTCTGTTCTCTAGTAGAAAATCCTAAAGGGGAATGTCCGGTCTTCAGTCCGGAAGTTGAAACCCGAGTGCGACTGGATTCCGCAGCAAGACGATGATCCCAAACACAGGAGTGAGTGAGAAAGACTGATCTCCAGTTATCGGAAGTGTTTGGTTGCAGTTATTATTGCTAAAGGTGGCACGACCAGATTTTAGGTTTAAGGGGGCAATTAGTTTTACACATGGTTACATGGGTCATCTTTGTTTTATGTTGGATTTTGTTTGAAGATGTAAAACTATTTAGTATGATGCATACACAAAATCAGGACTGTATATCCCTTTTAACATTAGGTATTGTCACAAAGAACCTTTTAAACTTTAAGATTTGGATCTAGGTCCTTAATAAACAAGCCAGAGGGGTCGGTGGGAAAAACAACCTACCATCCATCTATCCATTTTCTGTACTGCTTATCTTACACAGGGTTGCGGGGAGCCTGTCCCTATCCCAGAAAACTTGGGGCACAAGGTACCAACCCATCACAGTCTCACACATCCACACACTATAATGTCAATGTACAATGCATGTCTTTGGACTAGGGGAGGAAACCAGAGTACCTGAAGGAAACCCCTGAGGCATGGGGACCACACGCAAACTCAACATGCACAAGGTGGAGGTGGGATTGGAAGGTTGGTTAGTTATATTTATATAGCGCTTTTCTAGACACTCAACATGGGGGGGGGGGGGGGGGGGGGGGGTTATTAAATGCAATGTATATGCCTTTGTATATACAGGGTTATTAAATATGTCTTTTACCCCTGCCATGTTTTTGAATATGTACTGCCATCTAGTGACCAAGTATGTAACTGTTTATGTTCAGAATCTGACTGACATACTATAACATGTCTGAAAAACAAATATTTGACTGATTATGGTTGCATGTATTCCTCCATGAAATACAATTAAGAGTTCCAGCTTGATATAATGCCTTGCTGTGCATTATTATAATCATCATACTCACTATAGCAACCTTTTCAGATAACACATTCTTTTAACATAACACTATTACAAATCATCATTTTGCTTCTAATTACATAAGAAATGAACAGGAATGAGAACAGTTCAACACATTTACACCTGAACTGCTGTCCCTCGTAAGACGTCTCAGCGTTTTCTTAGGAACATTTATTCTATACGTTCTTAACAAAGAAAAAATGTAATGCTCTTGCAATGTCTTATTTCCCACACACATGCAGTCGCTGTCCCTTTTCCCCTCTGTAATAAGCTCTTATGAGCACTAAGCTGTGGTATTAGCATGCTAGCTGAGGGCGGAGTGAAAGTGCTAAGGGGCGTGTCTATAAGTTGACTGACAGAAGGCGCATGCAAACACAAACACGCTTTCCGGACCGGAATACGGTTTTTCAAGCGGGTTTCCTCATCCATGTAATACTTTTGTCCTGAGACCATGGCTTAAACCATTATTATTTAAAAAACTTTCTACATGTTATTTGTATTAGTAAGAAACAAAACAAATTTCTATTGCACTTTTAAACCCGATGGTTGTCTAGTGTTGGACCAGTTTACTGACTCTCTAGCGACCTCTACATGAAAGAAAAGGTCAGTTCTTTTTGTAAATACAACCAGGAGATATCACACATTCACTCCCACTCCTGTCATTAAGTACCGAGTACTCAAACTGTTAAACATGTGGATGATGTAAATACAGTGGATTAAAATGAAAATGTCTTCAGGTTCTACACTTGTATGAATGAATGTGTGTGTGTGTGTGTGAGAGAGAGAGAGGTGTTAAACCAGGCTGCTGATGTTGTTCCCTGATTCCGGGACAAGTTACCAGACGACTAGCTAGTTAATAAATATTTTTGAAGCTAGAGGACACTTGACAAAATTTGCTAATATATAGCAAGGCATTCAGGTAACCAGTCGGCAGGTGTTTCAGAAATACACTCGTCTTAACTAGAGCTATCAGTTAGCCTAGCTTAGCTTAGTTTCATACACGGGTCAGATTTAGGTTAAATAACCCAGAGACGCCCCACGGCTTGTGTTTACATCCCAAATCTCCGGTTCCGCTCACCCCCTGGCTGCACCCCGAGTACACGGTGTCATAAATAATGATTATTAAATTGTATTGTTTTCGGTTTATGACGTAGAAGGTGACCGTTAAAACTGTTATTTTTCAAATTAAGGTCGCGTGAGAGTGGGTGCTAAGCTAATGAACCAGCGCGCGCGCGGGCGGCAGCTAACCCGAGTTCGCCATGTCGCCGCGGATCAGCGACCAGGCGGCGTTTCGTCGACGTAACGTTTGACAAACGTCGTCTCGTGACAATTCCGCCGCATAAAGTTGTTTCCGAGTGAGTACCGAGTAACGTCGGTGTGACAAAATGGGGTCTTTTGATGTTGCTCTCCGCCATTTTGTGACAGCGCTCACAGGGGTACGAGCGTGTAATGGTTGAAACAGTAGTAACCCCGGCTAGAGGATAACACATCCGCCTGGGGTTAGGGAGCAGGAACAAATTCACATTTAATCTCAAACAGACACCGCGCTCTTCTCTGCTCTTCCCTTCTCTTCTCTTCCCTTCTCTTCTCTTCTCTCTTTTCTTCTCTTCAGGGAAGAAATGTTATCATTTCTAAATGATTAGTAACGGTTAGCCATCGCGCGCGAGGTTTTATAGAGTCTGAAAATATACAAGTAGACAAGTGTATAACAATTAATACTGAAAATACTGACTTATCCCATCATTAAAACATCGGAAAATATAACCGAGCATTGGAACATCGGCAGATATAATCCGATATAATAGAATAATAATAGAATAGAAATAGAATTGGAATAAATATGGAATAATAGAAATAGAATTGGAACATAAATAAAAAAAATATATAATCGAGCATACCAGAAAGTTCTAAATCAGTTCAAGTTGAGTATGATTAGGTGTTTATTTTATTTCAATGGAAATTCATAGAGGATAAGGCCATCATATTCCTGAGTTTATGTGTGTGTGTGTGTAATGTTATCGTGTTATCACTTTGTTCCGTTTTAACGGATCTCCGAAGTTTAAAGACGAGCCCTGAGAGAGAGAGAGAGAGAGAGAGAGAGAGAGAGAGAGAGAGAGAGAGAGAGAGAGGAAAAACAGAAGCTCCTCTATTGTTCAGATAAAGCGCGGTTGGACGGAGCTGCAGTGCGCCGTGCTACCTGTAGAAGGCGCTGAAGTGCGGCCGAGGCTTTTCTCCCCGCGGCCTCACGGCTCTTTTTGTCTGAGAGTGGCTGCTGCTTCACACACTGAGCGTGTGTGTATATGTGAGCGTGCGCGCGCGCGCGAGTGAGCGAGCAATTCGCGCACACACACTCACACACACTGTCAGATCCACTCCAAACCCGAACACGGCCGTTTGAAATCGATCGTCTTTGGACCATGACGGTTTTAGTGCGCCGTTAGACCCGGTTGTTTGGGTGAACTTGGGATCGGGCTCGGTTTTTTTCTCCCCCTGTTTGTTAGCCGTGTGTATGTTGTGTGTGTGTGTATGTGTGTGTGTGTAACAGACCTTATTAGCGAGCTGGCGCTCTTCTCTCCATCTGCCATTTCTTTAACTTTTTTAAAACACTCAGCGTGGCGAGGCACCGCGCGCTGCCGGAGAATGGGCTCCCCGGTGTCTTAGGCAGCCAGAGAGCGTGGTTCGGGCCGATTCTGCGGATCGACATGATGGCAAATTCGACGGGGAAAAATGTACCCGAGCAGCGGAGGAAAGGACTAGCTTTCCTGGACGAGCTGCGGCAATTTCACCAAAGCAGAGGGTGAGCGAGATTCTTCAATATAATATATAACTTTAAACCGCGCTCGTGCGCGCGAGTCGGTCGGTTTGGAGGCTCGTGCAGGCTTTACCGTGCTCACCGGACTGTTTTATTTCTCCGCAGATCGCCGTTTAAGAAGGTCCCGGTGGTCGGGGGAAAGGAGCTGGACCTGAGCGCTCTGTATGTCAGAGTCGTCTCTTTAGGCGGCTTCGCGAAGGTGAGTGGCGTCCCGATTATAACAAAAAGTAACCGCCAGTCCTCACTTTACCGGCACGCGCCGGAAAACCCGAGCTCCAGGCTGAAATTGTGCACTTTGTGTGTGTGTTGTTTGCGCGATCACGGCCTCGCTCGGCCGGCAGTGTGCTAGCAGGGCTCCTTCTCTGTGTGTGAGAAGAGAGAAGCTATGAATCGAGTCCGGACGTTAGCGGCTCTAGCAGAGAGAGTGTGTGAGTGTGTGTGAGAGTGAGAGTGTGTGAGTGCAGTTTGAAGAGCGGCTCGAACTGAGCGGCACGTTTTAGCCCCGAGTTTCGTCCATCACCGAGCCGCGGGGCTTCACCGCGCCGTTCTGCCCGCTCTCCTGTCGAGGAAGTTGGGCAAATTCGCCATAGCTGGCTGGGGCTTGGTGGCTAAGGGCTGAAATGTAGGCCTCACACAGGCCTGTGGACGGAATACTGGGAAATAACTCGCAAAATGTAGCCGCCGCCGTCTCTCAGCTGGACCGGGGCTGCTGTGCTCGGGAACCGGGAGCCCTCGGTGCTCCCAGGACTCACGAGGAGGTTTTAAAAGGATAAATAAAAGTAGCGTTAGCCGGGAATGCTAACAAGGGGTTAGCAAGCTACCTGATTCAGACTGCTGGTTACCGGCTATCGAGCAAACACACACAACAAAGTCGCCCAAATCTACAGAGTAACCAACTTCTTTTAAACCATAATCATACATGGAGTTAACTGTGTGTGTGTTTGTGTGTGTGTGTTTTTTTTTCTTTCCTTTTTAACTCTCAGGTCTCGGATAAAAATCAGTGGTCGGAACTTGGAGAAGAGTTTAATTTTCCCAGGAGTTGCTCTAACGCTGCTTTTGTTCTGAAGCAGTACTATCTGCGGTAAGTTTCCTCCTCATCCAGCTCTCTCTCGCTCTCTCACACACTCACACACACACACACGCGGCTGTGTTTACATCCTTCAGCGACTTTACCGGCGACTGTGTGATCGCCCTGCTCAAGGAGCCACAACACACACCACTTACTTTACACTCCATTTATGCTGTACACTACACTTACTATACATTACACTACATTTATACACTACACTTACTATACATTACACTACATTTATACACTACACTTACTATACATTACACTACATTTATACACTACACTTACTATACATTACACTACATTTATACACTACACTTACTATACATTACACTACATTTATACACTACACTTACTATACATTACACTACATTTATACACTACACTTACTTTGCACTACATTTATACACTACATTTATACACTACACTTACTTTGCACTACATTTATACACTACATTTAAACACTACACTTACTTTGCACTATACTTACTGTACACTACATTTATACACTACATTTATACATTACACTACATTTATACACTACACTTACTTTGCACTACATTTATACACTACATTTAAACACTACACTTACTTTGCACTATACTTACTGTACACTACATTTATACACTACATTTATACACTACACTTACTATACATTACACTACATTTATACACTACACTTACTTTGCACTACATTTATACACTACATTTAAACACTACACTTACTTTGCACTATACTTACTGTACACTACATTTATACACTACACTTACTTTATACTATACTTACTGTACACTACATTTATACACTACACTTACACACTACTTACTGTACACTACATTTATATACTATACTTACTGTACACTACATTTATACACTACACTTACACACTACTTACTGTACACTACATTTATATACTATACTTACTGTACACTACATTTATACACTACACTTACACACTACACTTACTGTACCCTACATTTATATACTATACTTACTGTACACTACATTTATACACTACACTTACTGTACACTACATTTATATACTATACTTACTGTACACTACATTTATACACTACATTTATACACTACACTTACTTTACACTATATTTACTGTACACTGCACTACATTTATACACTACATTTATACACTACACTTACTTTACACTACTTACTGTACACTACATTTATACACTACATTTATATACTACACTTACTTTATACTATACTTACTGTACACTACATTTATACACTACACTTACTTTACACTATACTTACTGTACACTACACTACATTTATACACTACACTGTGCTTACTGTACACTACACTACATTTATACACTACACTTACTTTACACTATACTTACTGTACACCACATTTATGCACTACATTTATACACTACACTTACTGTACACTACATTTATACACTACACTTACTGTACACTACATTTATACACTACACTACATTTACAATCTACACTACATTTAAACACTACACTTACTTTACACTGTACTTACTTTACACTACATTTATACACTACATTTATACACTACACTACATTTACACTCTACACTACATTTATACACTATACTTTACACTACATTTACACTCTACACTACATTTAAACACTACACTTACTTTACACTATACTTACTTTACACTACATTTACACTCTACACTACATTTATACACTATACTTTACACTACATTTACACCACACTACATTTAAACACTATACTTACTTTACACTATACAATACATTTACACACTACACTTTGCTCTACATTTACACTACACTTACACACTACGTTACATTTACACACTACATTTACACTCTACACTTACACTATACTTTACACTAATTACACGTACACTTTACACTACACTTACTTTACACTACATTTGCACTACATATGCACTGCACTACATATACACTACACTACATTTGCACTACATTTACACTACATATGCACTGCACTACATATACACTACACTACATTTACACTACATATGCACTGCACTACATATACACTACACTACATTTGCACTACATTTACACTACATATGCACTGCACTACATATGCACTGCACTACATATACACTACACTACATTTGCACTACATTTACACTACATATGCACTGCACTACATATGCACTGCACTACATATGCACTACACTACATTTGCACTGCACTACATTTACACTACATTTGCACTGCACTCCATTTCCACTACACCCCATTTACACTACAAATGCACTACACATATACACTACATTTACACTACATTTGCACTGCACTACATTTGCACTGCACTACATTTGCACTACATTTGCACTGCACTACATTTGCACTACATTTGCACTACATTTGCACTGCACTACATTTGCACTACATTTGCACTACATTTGCACTGCACTACATTTGCACTGCACTACATTTGCACTACATTTGCACTACATTTGCACTACATTTGCACTGCACTACATTTGCACTACATTTGCACTGCACTACATTTGCACTACATTTGCACTGCACTACATATGCACTACGTTTGCACTGCATTTGCTTTACACTACATTTGCACTGCACTACATATGCACTACATTTGCACTACACTTGCACTACATTTATACTACACTACATTTGCACTACACTTCACTCTATTTGCACTACACTACATATGCACAACGTTTGCACTACACTACATATGCACTACACTACATATGCACTGCGTTTGCACTGCAATTGCATTACATTTACACTACACTACATTTACACTACACTTACATTACTCTTACAATGCACTACACAACAGTTGCATTGTTACTGCACTACACTGGCATTACCACAACACTGGTGTTACTCCTACACTGACGTTACTCCTACACTACACAACACTGGCATTACTACAACACTACACTGGCGTTACTCCTACACTACACAACACTGGCATTACTACAACATTGGCGTTACTCCTACACTACACTGGCGTTATTCCGACACTACATTGCGCCGGCGTCACTCCGACTCACTCTTGTTTTCTTTTTGCTGTACAGTAATATATCCCCCAGTACTGATTTTATCTCGTCCACATGTGCATGAAACGCTGAGCTTTGAGATTTTGCACTGAAAGATGAATTTAAGTCCTGATCCGTCGTACTGTCTGAGGCATCATTTATGGTGCAAAAATAGACATTTACCCGAAATTCTTTGTATAAACATCCAGAGTGATGCTGACGCTCCAGTCCTGCAGCGTCACCTGTTGACTGTATGAACATTACTCGAGTTCCGTTTCGCAAGTTTTGTGGAGAAGTTTCCCGTGTAGTGTGTGTGTGTGTGTGTGTGTAGTGTGATAGAAATAAAACACAAACAAACATGACTGGCTTTTTGCCATTGTCAGGCTGTTGCTGCATCAAACACTCCAGTTGAGTGAGTTACAGACGAGGTGAGACGCGAGGGTTGAAAGTGTGCAGGGAGGTCTGGTGGGGTAGAGAGTGTAGTATAATTACTCTTCAGTACACAACACGCCGCATCTCTCTGCCCTGTACTCGTCTTCCACTCGTGTGACTCCTTCGTGAACATATTGGTAAAAACGGGGGAAAGGGGAACTCGATGGCTTATGCGAAATAAACATGGAAAGGCAGCGGATATTCCATCTTATCCACCGCATGTTGTGAAGCGCTGCAGCGATCGCTATCGGAGTGTGGATTTATCTTTAATCGGGTCGAACCAGAGCGCACCGGCGCACCGTCGTCGTCTTGTTTTCCGTTTATGGATTGATCTGAATATGGTTCAGAATAGTTTGGTTCGAATTAGGAGCAGAAAGCGGTGAATACAGACTCGGAGGAAATTGAACACTATTTAGCGGACCTGTGTGAAACTTGGAGTTGGTCCACCTGTGTCTTACCATGCAAATAAAAAAAACAAAAAACGTTTTGTAATGCTAGCTGGACTTAAAGCTGCATTGTTTATGTATTTGATGTATTTGCATCTCATCAGTCTTGTGTTTACTTTGTTTCAAGCACAAGATATTGATGGATATTTTTTCCCCTCTTTCTTCTTGTGCAGTTTTCTTTCAGCTGCGTTTAGAGATGCACGTGGTCTTAAGAAACCATCCTGCTTGGGTTTTTTTTTTTTTTTTTTTTTTTTTTTTTTTTTGTGAATTTGATGTGTCTGTGGGGTTCCTTACGATGGCTTGGGTTGGGGCTCGGAAAGGGGTTATAACACAATAACTGGATACGTAGGTGTAAGTTCCTTATAGAGGACACACACACACTGCTTGGGTGTTTATTAGAGGATTTATCTGCCTTGTTCAATAGCGCACGCACATCTGGCAGAAACGGAACAGGTGAGTGTTTCAGAAGAGCTTAAAGATCTTAATTTGTAAAGATGTGCTGTTTTTTCAGAGAGGAGTCTGATTTTCATCATCACATGCTGTAATAAAGGGCAGAACCCCACACACACCCACACACACACACACACACCCCATGGCCATGCCGTCTGATTCCAGCAGGGGGTGGTGTGTAATTTTTTTTTTTTTTTTTTCCCCCCATTATTAACTGTTGATTTTAAGGTTGAACGTTTGAAAGACTGTGTCTGGTAAACGGCGTTATATTCCGAGAGGAAGTTGGATCGATCCGGTCATTTGAAGCCGGTACACGGCTCTCGGGCGTGGCGGGAGAAACACGGTGTCGGTGTAGAGCTTAAATTCTCTCAGGTATGTTGCTTAACTAAACAAACGGCATGTTCCAGGAATGATGGGATTTGCATACGCTGCTTTCACTAGGGCCGTGGGTGCGTGACCTGCTCGCATGTTAGTTAGGATGAGATGCCGTCGAGACTGGGTTTGGGAAGGGAAAGGGTTTGTCTCGTCTTGTGAAGGAAATGCAAGAGAAGTGTACGGATTGAATTTTGAGGGCTGGTGATTGTGTGTGAATTGCAGTGTTTAGTCAGTGTATGCGGGATTACTGTGTATACGAGGGGAAATCTCATTCAGGAGACTGCCTCAGTGAGTCACACTCTCTCTCTCTCTCACACACACACACGGTGTTATTTTGTGCGTTCGTAGGTGTACTAGTCCCATAACACTGATGTAAAATTTGCATGACCGTCTCATTGACGGACGTTTTTCGTCGCGTATAATTGTTTACTGATTTTCTGCTGCTTGAAGGGTGTAAAGAAGTACAGAGCGTGCTATCAGCGTGAACGATCCAAGTGTTTATAGCGTGACCCAAGCCTGAACTCGATGATGATGATGATGATGATGATGATGATGATGATGGTGATGTAATGTGCACTTGTCCTACTCTTCAGGAATTCCTTCGGCAGTCTGGTTGCTCTTAACACGGAGCGCCGCTGCCAGAGTCAAATGAGGTAAAGAATTCAGATCAGGTGGAGCCTAAGCCCTAACCCTCCACGTGACCTAACGAGTTTTGCTATGAAAGAAAGCTGTGTTGGAGTTGAAATGGCGCACGTGTATAAGGAGATACTCCAGAGAGCTGCAGAGATGAGAAAAGAGAAAAGAAGCAGGAAAAAAAAAACGGAGGGGGAGGGAACGGCACGTGAATGCAGGCGGATGATTGATGGTTTGTACGAATCTCCCTGAACAATCTAGCGGCACTGGCAGGTGTTGCCGAGAAGCGCGCTCCAAGTAAACCACATGTTTGAACCATCTGCTGATCATGTGAAAGGGCTCGATGCAAATGCGCGAGCCTCGCTCTCCCATTCAGCGCCTAAAGGAAAGCCTCGTCCGTTCCCCTTCGCGTGCGTTTTCAAACACGAGGCGTGAAGAGTGTATTAGCCTGCCTTAAGAGCTGAGGGCTACGGGGCTTTTCTGAATGACAGACCGCTGGCAGGGATACTCTGTTTCTCGCTCGCTCGCTCGCTCACACACACACACACACACGCACGCGCGCGCACACACACACGCAGCCTAACTGTACTTGTGCATCTAATAACCAGCACCTCTACGGCGCATGGTGGTTCTCGCCGTACACAGCAGAGCAAATTGTTCACTTTTGAAGCCTCCTAGATAACGTTTTCTGTTTCATTTCAGCTATTTAGAGAAGTATGAGAAGGTCCATCACTTCGGAGAAGATGACGACGAGGTGCAACCCGGAAACCCCAAACCGTCGCTTCCGATCGGTGCAATACCTTGCTCCTACAACTATCAGCAACACACTGTCTCAGGTACAACGCCTTCCTCCTCATGTCCCAGAAGGTGGACGTCATGAGTCAGTTCAGATCTTCAAGACTCCTGTTCTTGTGTTCTGTTAGGAGCTGCTCTGCTTTGTTACGACCATCATTACTGATTTTACACTGAAGTGTTTTATTGTTTTGTTTTTTTTTTGCTCAAGTGTGTCTGTGTGACTTTTGATTGACAGACTATCTCCGCCAAAGCTACGGGCTGTCGACGGATTTTGTCCCTCCGTGTGACTACAACAAACTGGTGCTGTCCCTGCTGTCGGGGCTTCCTAACGAGGTGGACTTCGCCGTCAACGTGTGCATGCTGATGTCCAACGAGAGCAAGCACACCATGCAGCTGGAGAAGGAGCCCAAACTCGTCACGCTGCTGCTGGCACACGCCGGAGTCTTCGATGACTGTACGATCTCTTTTACGGCTACGTTTAACCCGAACCTTTTCCTCGTATACGGTGTGTAGTAAAGCGTTCTGTTTGGTGTGTCTCAGCATTAGGTAGCTTTTCTGCTGTATTCGGCATGGACTGGAGGGAGAAAACGTCCCGAGACTTCGCCAAGGTCAGAACGAAACGGCTGTATCAAATATAAACGCGTAATCCGTGTTTATTTAAACCGGACGAATAATCTGGATCTGTTTTAAATCTGTGTTCGTAGTTTTGGAAAGATATCGTTGAAGACAATGAAGTAAAAGATCTCATCTCTGACAAGAGCTGCACACCACAAGGTGGGTGGACATGCACTCGCTCATTCACTTTTTTCCCTTCAGTTTGTCTGTTGTGGCGACGGCGCGATCGTCGGCATGGTTTCGCTCTCCGTTTCAGTTTATTTAAGGCGCAGTGAACAGGCGTAAACCGCTGAATCCTTTAACAGACAGATCTTAAGAGCGTGACTTGGTGAAAGTGACTGTCATTATGAATGATCTAATACTCTAATGTAATACGTTTTGTGAAAACAAGTCGTTTCATTTTGTCAACCTTAATTAAATAATATGGAAAAATATAATGTGAAAAAAAAAAAAAAAGAAAGCGAGTATAAATTAGGACAAATAATCTGGTGGATTTTAGCGCTCACTTATTATTTATCGTTATTATTCTTATCATTGTTGTTATTGTTGTCGTCATCGTTGTTGTTGTTGTTGTTGTTGTTGTTATTATTATTATTATTATTATTATTATTATTATTATTATTACTTTTATAAATTATTGAAAATTTTTATTTGATATAGAAGTGAGTCAGAATAATTTCCACTTCAGTTTTACGACCTTTTCCTCCGATTGCTCGTTTCGTGCTCCGAGATGTCCGTGCGCGTGACCTTTTTATGGAGTTGTGTGGGCGTGGCCACGCGTACACGAGGCGTGTCCAGAACGCACTCGGTGCCTTACAGGTGCAGTTTGTGGTTCAGACGATTTTAGTTTGGTTTGCGCAGACATTTTTACTATAAGATCGATAAATGGTAAAATCACGTCTGTTTCTCGAGGAAAGATTAGGAGCTCGGAGTCCGTGGGTTTAACCCAGAAAGGGGCTTTTCTGTTGTTTTCTTGTCTCCAGATGGCACGGGGCAGAGTGCCGTGCAGACCTCGCTGTTTCACCCACAGCGGAACATGGGCACGTCTGACGTGGAGGCTCAGCGCGTGCTGCAAGTAGCCGTCATCCTGAGGAACCTGTCCTTCGAGGAGACCAACGTCAAGCAGCTGGCGGTGAACCGCACGTGTCTGCGCTTCCTCCTTCTCTGCGCACACTGCACGTTCATCTCGCTGCGGCAGCTGGGCCTCGACACCCTGGCCAACGTAGCAGGAGAGGTCGGTTTCCACCCCATCACGTCCTCTTTTATCGCGAAACCGCTCTCGTCTCGGCGCAGACCGAGCAGTTTTTATTTCTCCGCAGGTCTCGGCGTGATGTAGCAGTGTTTATAGTTTGGTTTTACAGAGTAAGCGCTGTACTCGAGTTAAAACGTGTTTTCTCGTTTACAGCTTCAGCTGGATCCAGTGGACTTCCGAACGACACACCTAATGTTCCACACCATTACAAAGTGTCTGATGTCAAGGGACCGGTTTCTAAAAATGAGAGGTAAGACCAAAGCCAGAAGAAAAAAAAAAAAAAGCTAAAAGAGTGCGTGTGTGAAAACAAAATATCACATACTGTAGCTTTAAGTCATTATTTATCTTCTCACATCCACCACAATATTATTATCATCATGCTGTCATTGGTGTTCTCTCTCTCTCTCTCTCTCCTTCCCCTCTCTCTGTCTCTCTGTTTCTTGATTTTTTTTGTAGCCATGGAGATCATGGGCAACCTAAGCAAGGCAGAGGATAACGGTGTTCTGATCTGTGAGTATGTGGACCAGGAGTCGTACCGGGAGGTGATCACCCTGCTCACCCTGCCAGACATCATGCTGGTTATCTCTGCCCTGGAGGTGCTTTATCAGTTGACGGAACTCGGAGAGATCACCTGCTCCAAAATTGCCTCAGTGGACAGGAGCATAGGTATCGCACCTACAAAAGCTCATCCTCTACTGAGGCGTCGATTGTGCTGTCTTCTCTTTTAGTATTAAAATACTTTAAAATAGTCGCATACCTTCTTAAGGGACATGCCGTGGTTCACAAACCAAAAGCGTGGAGAAGTGAACAAGTCAACAGTAATAGACGTGTTGTTGTGTTAGACTTTCTCGAATGCAGTTATAAATTACAGATCGGTGAAATATCACGTGCATCTAGTTTCATTATTGATTCCAAACTATAATCTTCTAAATTGCTGGTTGTGTGTTTTTGTTTTTTATTTTTATAAAGATCTCCTGGTGCGTCTAGTGTCGGTCGATTTGCACACGTTCGGACCTGAAGCTCTGACGGCTATTAAACTGATCGAGCACCAGAGCGCAAACAGCCAGGTGGCGGAGGTACGGCCGCAGCTCGTAGAGAACGTACCTACTCCGGTGCAAGGCGCACCTGTGACAGGTAAGAGCTTTCGTTTCTTCTGATAGTCTCGTATATTTGAGGATTTCTTTAATAAGGCGTAAACCAAGGTTTTGAAAACGACATTCAGGTTAAACAAGGGGTATTTTAGTTCATTATTCTTCTGTTTTGGAGAAGTAGGTTGTTTATGGAGCTCAGGTTCTGCCTGATCAGTGTTTCAGAGCACACACATCTTTCTTTCTACTCGGATAGGAAGTAATTTACAGCAGTGGTAAACCTGTTGTGTTTTTATATAAAAATAGAGAGAGAGAGCTCTATATCTCATGGCTCAGCACTGCCCTCTAACGTTCACAACAAACATTACACTTCTCTGCTTTAGAATGTGCGTTTGAACGATAGTGGTCGTCTTTATCCTGTTGATGTTCTCATGCTAAATATGACTTTTTATCTCCTCTGGTTTCATAGTGACAAGAGTTCCTGTCCAGACCAACCCTCCACCTGGCATCGTAGAGATAGATGGAGAAAAGTTTGCTGCTCAGTGGTAAATCCTAATTATTATTATTTTTTCTTTGATAGTTTTCTTAAGGTAACAGTTTAAAAGTGCGAGTAAAAACACACTGCTCTACACAGTCATGCTCCTCAGTGAAGTCGAGTGTTTATCGAACCCAATCCTCCTGACTCACAACAGGCCTCGTTTTTCAAATTTATCCTGACTCGTGCGACACCGGGATCGAGCAAAGAGTGGACTGAAATAGTTTTGACACACTTTGTGTTTGGATGCAGTTAGATTGGATTTGGTTATCTGTCTAAGTGGGGTATTGTTTTGTGTGCACCTGCACACCCATGGTTGGGTGTGAGAGATTAAAGGGAAAACCGCTGGCTCGGAGACAATCAAGAGTTAACCGCTAGATCACGCTTTAAAAATTCCCAATGAGCTACCACTTTTTATGTATTACATTGTGTATTACACTCTCTCTCTCTCTCTCACTCTCACTAGGCTGAGCGCTCATTACGAGGCGCACGCAGAAGGCTCCGTTTCTCGTTCGGAGATGTACTCGGACTACCTGGCAGCCTGCGGCAAGCTGTCACGTGGCGGTGTTCTCACATCCAATGGTTTTTACAAATGCTTAAGGTGCGCGCGTGCGTCTTTCTCTTAACGTAACAGAAAACGTCTATGATGACAGAGAATGTCTATGTGGTGAAATCATTTTTGATGCTTCATGCACGTGGGCTCGAATTCCTTTTGTTTCTAACAGGACGGTATTCCCGAATCATACGATAAAACGCGCGGAAGAGTCTAAAGTAAACACTCAAGCTCAGATCCATGTAGTTGGTGTGAGGAAGAGGGCAATTCCTCTACCCATTCAACTGTATTACCAGCAGCAGCAGCAGCAGTCCTGCCCTGTACCAGGGCCCAAACACGAAGCCTCCTTAGAGCCTCCACATCACACCCAATCAGGTAGGCCACTGGGCTGCTTGTTGCCTTTTTGGGTTACATTGTTTATTTCTTTGTACTAACGTCCGTCTTTGCGTATATTTTGCTAGCGTTGCCGCCTGGTGTGGGTGGGCAGTTTGTCCGGGCACCAGCACCAAGCCTTACTGCCAACCAGGCAGCACCACCGGTTGCCTTCAACATTCATGGAGCACCACAGCCCCATCCTCATGTTCCCATCGCTCCAGTGCCAGCTCACGCTGCTCCACAAGTTCCACCACCACCACCTTCCTCCCCGGCAGCTCCGCCGATGCTTCCACGGCCTAACGACATCCTAAAGACAGCCATGATCCAGAGCTCCATCCCCACAGCGCCCACTGCTCCCCCTGCCTCCAACCATAATAATATTCCCCCTGCAGTCTCTCTACCCCAAGCCCTCCTTCCACATACTCCAGTAACGCTGATACAGAAGGCACTACCACAGGGACACATACTCACTGGAAGAGTACAGGCAGCGTGCCCTCCCTTGGAGCAGCAGCGGCTTCCGGTCCCACAGAGCCAGCAAGCTGCCTCTTCACAGGATACCGTGGTATTGGCCAACCCTCCTCAGTACTCGAACACTCCTTGTACGCCATTGGTGGCAGAAGGGCAGGTGTTCACTGTAGCAGGTGTACAGAGTGCCCAAGGACCACGTGTGACTTTCCAGAACATTGCCCCAAAACCTGCCCTGCAGGCACAGCATCCACTACACCACCAGCCACACCATCACCACCAACAGCAGCAGCAGCAGCAGCAACAACAGAGCTTGGTTATTGTCAGCCCTAATCCACAGCCCAATCCTGCCTTTGCCCCAGCCATCCACCACATTGTGTTGGCCAACCCCTCAACCATGCAAAATGCCCAGACTATCCAACTTTCCGGGCAACCTGCCACCTCTCCTCAACCAGCCTCTTCCCCTGGTCAGCTCGGCTCTTGCCCCAGTCCGCAGATGCTGTCTCCATCTTCGAATCCCGGCCAGGGCCCTCCTCCCACTGTCAGCCAGATGCTGTCTGTCAAGCGGCAGCAGCAGTTACAGATCCACACATCACCACCTCCTCCTCCGCCACCACCACCACCCCCTCCTCCAACCGCTCCCATGGCTCCACCCATGGCCCCCGCCCAGACTACCTCCACAGAATCTAGCTTGATCAAACAATTGCTGCTTCCAAAGCGTGGCCCTACAACGCCAGGAGGTAAGCTTATTCTCCCAGCACCGCAAGTCCCTCCTCCTTCCGCCAGCACCAGGGCACCTAGCCCACAGGTAGTTTACCAGGTAACCAATAGTAGCCAGGGAACTCCGCAAACACCGCAGCTGAATGTACAGCTGATGCAAAGCCCGCTGCAAGGTGCGGGAGCTGTACAGACTGTGCCCATCTCAATCCTACCAGGGCAGATCCTTTCCACCTCCAACCCTGCCACCATCTTACCTAGTAACCAGGTCACCTTCACGGTAGTGCCAAACTCTAGTTTCCCCAATGCTGCTGTTAACAGCCAGGGGACGCCGTCTTCACTGGTTCCACAGACTGGTCTGACCATCAACGCGTCACCCCCCACGCTTGGTTTCCAACTGACCCCGTCCGTACCACCACCGGTGTCTGCCTGCACAACACCTGTGCCACCTTTTCGAGGTGACAAAATCATCTGCCAAAAGGAGGAGGAAGCCAAGGACGCCACAGGACTTCACGTCCATGAGAGAAAGATTGAGGTGATGGAAAACTCCTTGGTAACTGAAGTCTCCACCAAAGCCAGCAACGGGCAGCCTATGGAGGTTGATGGACCTGGGGCCAAGCTGCTCAACGGTAGGAAGTTTGACTCAAGTCTACCTCCATACCACTCAGGGAACAGCCAGCCAGAGGCTCTGCAGGGCACACAGGCACTCAATGGCCCCACCGTGCAGGGCAACGATGGCACGGCCAAACCGACATCGGGAGGCCCGCCCTCTGAATTCAGAAAGCCCCTCGTAAACGGGGTATGTGACTTTGAAAGAGGGGACACAAGTGGTACCCATCCAAGCAAAAACATTCCAAATCATAAAGCTTCCAAACATATGGGCAATGGGGAGGTGCTGCTTCCTCAGCAAGTACATGAGACTTTTACTGACTCGCTGTCACCCCAGCAGAGCACTGCCAAAGCAGAGCAGCTGGAACGCCTGGCCAACGGGCCAAAAAGCTCGGGTCACAGTGCTGAGATTTCCAATGGCCCCTCAGCCCAGAGCTTGGACACGACAGGCTTGAGGCAACAGCACCCACCTCGCAACCACATCTCTCCGCTACCTGCAGCTACACCTACCACCCAGAATCCCCCCGGAGCAGACCTGGCCACCAATGGCACATCTGAGAGCAGGCCCCTAAAGAGACCAGCAGAAGATGGGGAGCGGGGTGCTTCAGGAATTCCCAACAAGGTGGGAGTGCGGATAGTCACCATCAGCGACCCCAACAACGCTGGCAGCAGTGCCACGATGGTGGCAGTCCCGGCAGGTGTCGACCCAAGCACAGTAGCAAAAGTAGCAATAGAAAATGTAGCGCAGCAGAGACCCAGTGTGCCTGCTACGCTTCCTGAAACTACCACTCGGGTAAGACTTCTTCTACGCTTCTAGAATACGTTTGCCTGGGGCTAGATAGCGGCGTAGTCCTCGTTCCGTTTGAACCGCATTACAGAGAAAAATTTGATCGGGGTAAAACTTTGGATTATCCATACTTAATGGAGGTTAAAAAAAGAAGAAGAAATTTGCATATGATATTTTCATACGAGTTACAACGCATATTAAAGGAAAAATAGGCAAAGTGCTAAGACCTATAAACAACTCTGCTAATTTCATTAAAACGCCATTTTTTAAAGTAATTTTTTCTTTAGTTAGAACATTTTGTAAGGCGCTTATTTCCAACGCTCGGTCAATTACGTACACATCCACAAGAACAATGTAAAGATTACAAGGTAAACTAATCAACAAATTTATGATCCAGTAATTACGATTAAAAACAATAAAAAATCATTGATTAAATTTAATCGATCTTATATTCTGACATAGCCAACACATGGTGAATCTGACCTCACCACGGTTGTAGAGTGTGGTTATTCGTGGAGTTAACACAAATCTTGCTGTCCATTTGAACCAATCTGGCTGTTCCTCTTTGTCCTCTCATCAACGAGCCGTTTCCGATCCGGTCCGGTCCGGCAGAACTGGGTTGTTTTTTGCTTTTTGCACCATTCTGTGTAAACTCAGTGAAGGGTAAAGAAGCTTTAATAATAATAATAATAATAATAATAATAAATAATAATCTAACAGTTTTCATTTGTAAACTTTTGTCAAAGTTAGTAAAAGTAAAAATGAGTAAAACTTGAGAACTGAGGTATAATCTCACGCTAAGTAGTAGAATAAGCAGAAGCTTAGAAAGTGAGAAACGAATATATTAACCATATATTTATTTACCCAAATAAATACCCCCTACACAACCTGCCAGTGATGTCTGCCAGGTTGTTTCCTTGACGATCAGGCACATCAGGCTACCGTGATAACGGGCCATAAACCAGTCAAAGTAACACTAATATTGCCGTATGGGAATGATTGACGCTCTACATTATTTTATTATTAACAGGACTTTTAAACAGCTTGATGAAAGGCCGGTGTGGATCTTTGGCCTCCTTAGTTTAATTGATGAGTTTGTGTTTGCTCACTTACTTTATTTTTCATATTCCTTCATTAATCCCAAGAATAGAATATAAAATGAGTGATTTTCACAGACATTGTTCTTGGTCTTCTCAGTCCCTGACCTCGTGACCCCAGCACGAAGAGGCGGAGTTTCGATCGAGACTCCGAAGCTCTTCTATAAACGACTCCGGATAAGGGCGTCGATTTTAAACTCGATGGTATATTCCGTATATGTTTAAAAGTGCAGTAATCCACGCGCTTAATCTGATTTTGAAGTCGATCGAGTCGAGGTTTAGGTGCTCAGGAGCACGAGGGGGATGCGAACGTTTTTGACGAATACCAAATTTCTCGTCCGAACGATTTCCGAATAAATCTCTTTGTATCCATCTTTTTTTTTTTAATGTTTTTTTTTTTTAATGTTTTTTTTTTTTTTAATTGAGTTTTTCAAAATAATCAGCATAAACAGTAATGAATAAATGGAGCGGTAACAGTGTACAATGTTTAGGGGAGAAAAGATAAAAATAAAAAGTGAAGAGAACAGGAAAAACAGCAGTGTGGTCAAATTCAGAATTACACTATCATCATGTGAGCACAGACAGCTGATCACACACACTGTTCCCAAAAATCAGCAACCAGAAAGCGTTCCCAGAGACAACCAAAGACCGTTCAAACTTATAACGCCGCTCCACCCTACGAATGGCTTCCATCACTAGTAAGATTCCAGATCCGGAGTTTTGATCAAGGTGGCGTATCGTGTTAAAGAATCTTCTAGTATTACAGTAGGAGTGGTGGTGTTTTATAAACTCTGTCTGGTCTGATTCTGTGATGTCCGTAATTACACGCTCGAGACGTTTAGCCAGAACCTTTACGTCTACATTTCTTTGTATCCGTCTTAATAATCGAGGCCCAGTGTCTGCAGTTTATTCGTGGTGGAACCTACGCATATGTTTTCTGTTAATTAACTAGAACGTGCTTGAATACTTACTGGTCGGGTTTCGTGAGCCGGAACGTTTTCTCTTTGTTCCCACTGGGCTTTGGGGAAAAGTCGGAAGATGGACGCGGTACTGTGACATGTTTGAAATGTAAACGCTGGCGTTCATTTGATTCAGAACCCTTCCCTTTTTCTCTGTGTAGCAGCCCGTGTCGGCACAGTCTCCACCCCCGGTGGTTCCGACCGCGCAGGGAGCCGGTCAGAGTCCGGTTCCTCCAGGCGACGGGCCTCAGGCCGCAGCGCTCCCTCTGGAACAGACGCGCAAACCCGGACAGAACTTCAAGTGTCTTTGGCAGGCCTGTAAAAGGTAGGGATCTCCCTCCTACCGCTGATCGGTTTTGGGTTTTTGGTTCATTCATGTGCAGTAGAGCATTACTGTGGTCTCTTTCAGACCCCATCCACAGCACACGAGAGTGACTGAATGGTTCAATGATGGTCACTGGTTGTAATTATCACTGAATATTTGTGGGATTTAGTCCCGTCCAAATCTGTCGTGTTAAATCAGCAGTGAACTACACATCATTATGGGTAATCTTCCAGGTGGTTCGAGACGCCGTCGCAGGTGTTCTACCATGCGGCTACGCGACACGGCAATAAAGAGGTTTATCCCGGCCAGTGCTTGTGGGAAGGCTGCGAACCTTTTACCCGCCAGAGACTCTCTTTCATTACACATCTACAGGTCAGACCTCGATGAGTTTGCTGAACCTCACTGCCTTATTATTATTATTATTATTATTATTATTATTATAGTTTGAGAAGTTTTATTATTGACCCGGGAACGAAGGGAGGTGCTATAACACCCAATGCGTCTTCCCCAGGACAAGCACTGCTCTAGAGAAGCCCTTCTAGCTGGACTCAAGCTGGAGGAAACGCAAGGCAGCAATTCCAACACTTCCAAGTGAGTAGTAACCCTTAACTTTGAGTCGAGCCGAGAACACGTCCGTGTGTCGTCTTGACATCGTGCAAAACATCTAAATTAGAGCTGCAACAACTAATCAATAAAATCGATAATAATCGATTATGAAAATTGTCAACGAATCTCATTATCGATTAGTTGGTCTGCGGGCGGTGTGTTTACGTTACTTCTTCTCTGAAAACACGCTTCGGAGAGTAAATACTAAACTTTTGTCCCAAATGACTACACTTACACTATGCACCTTATACTCTACCGTCTAGTGCAGTGATTCTGCCGACTCCTAGTGGTCAGTGGTGTAATTGCAGGGGGTCCATGGGAAGGTTTTAATGTTTAAATAATCTATTATTTATACATTATACATATTTTTATATATATATATATATATTTTTTTTTTTTTTTTGTTAAATGTATGAAAATATATTCAAGTGAGATGTTTTAAAATGAATCAATTTGGTTATTCACGTGCATTCACAAATATCACGTTAGCTGAGCTGACGATCGTTCCTTGATGGATTTTATTTTAAATTTATTTACAAATCAAATGATAATTTGCAAAAACTTATGAGTGGTAGACAAGTTCAGGTGTCGCATTGATGGGAAAAATAAACAAAATATAATTCAGTCAAATTAAATGTCACACCAACAATAAAATGTAATTGAACCTGGTATCTGAACCAATCCCTGGGGAATGACGGGTTCTTCCACTCAGCCAGGGATTTCTGGGACTGTAGTTTAATTCAGTGCTTTTTGTGCATCCATAAAAATAATACAGAAATACTACATATATATATATATATATATATATATATATATATATATATATATATATATATATATATATATATATATATATATATATATATATATATATATATATTAAAAATAGTATTTGTGTATTACTTTTGATAGATGCACAAAAAGCACTGAATTAAACTACAGTCCTAAATGAATGTATATTCTGGTGTGTGTGTGTGTGTGTGTGTATATTGGGTTCTTTTCAGTCTTATATAATTGGACAAACAGTTGTGTGAGGTTTTAGTCTGAAGTTTATATTTTTAATACTCAGTTTGTGGATCTTATTATAAATAAATGAAAAAAATGTTACTGACCATTTGCTCCGCCCCCGCCATCCGATTAATCGATTAATAAATAAATAAACATCGGCCAACTAATCGATTATGAAAATAATCGTTAGTTGGAGCCCCACTCTAAATACAATACTGAAGGCAAGTGGTGACTAGATCTTCAGCATTTATAACACGACAACGGATTCCCTTTGATGTGTGTGTGTGTGTGTGTGTGTGTGTGTGTGTGTGTGTGTGTTAGGTCTCCCCCACCGGCAGGCAGCAGCCCGGCTCCTCCCAGGCCACAGAAAGCTATAGTGAATCACCCGAGCGCGGCTCTCATGGCCCTGCGCCGGGGCTCCCGCAACCTGGTGTTCAGGGACTTCACCGTGAGTAACCTCCGTCATCTCCTCTTCCCTGTAGAGATTCTTCTTTATCGATCGTTTCGGTGTTTCTGGTCTGCCGGATTCGAAGTTCTCATGTTCTCTTTCTCAGGATGATAAAGAGGGACCACTGACCAAACACATTCGATTAACTGCTGCCTTAACGTTAAAGAACATTGCCAAGTATTCAGACCGTGGACAAAAGTAAGTGAAAACTGTGTGTTAAAAGGTTTTCCGAAATTGCCGATTGACGTCGGATGATAGATGGTAAAGGTCATGAATCGGCATGCTTAATGCTGTGTGTGTGTGTGTGTGTGTAGATTGGTGAAGCGGCATGAGAATCACCTCTCGGTGCTGGCGCTCAGCAATATGGAGGTCTCCACCACGCTCGCAAAATGCCTTTACGAACTCACGCGCACACTGCAGGCTTGAGCCCAGCTGAACCCCAAAAAAACATTTGAACAGGAAACGGATCTTATTGTCCTCGTACCTGGTGCGTGAGATACCGGCGTCGGCAATGCCTGCCCCCCTCCCCCTCTCTCTCTCTCTCACTCCCTCTCTCCCCGTTCATCGTTTTCTCCCTCCATTCCGTTCTCCGTGCGTTGGGATTTGTGCATCATCATCTTCACCTTATTCAAAAAAAGAAAAAAAAACTGCCACGGGTCTTCCACCAGCCACACAGAAACCAGCGCACACGCAACACTTTTCCAAACAAGCCACCTTCTCCTCTTCTAGCCCCGAACAAAGCTGCCTCTCCACTCTCAACCAAACGAGCACATTCTCCTCGGTCCTGAGCGAACCGCCCGTAGCGGACGAAGGGGTTAGGGTGGGGTGGTTGGGGGGGGGTATTTTTTTGGAGAGTGGGTGGGCTCAGTAGATGCAGGGGCAGCAGAGGTGTGGCTAGATGGATTGTTTTTGTTTGTTTGTTTGTTTGTTTGTTTTTTCTTTAGAAGTTGATAGCTTTGGTTTTCTTACTTGAGCCGATTATATTTTCACTTATTTATTATTGAAATAAATACCAATATTAAATGAGAAAAAAAAAAAACACCTTGTAAATATTTGTGAATAAATATAAAGTTAAAAAAAAAAATCTTTCATGCCGCTGCAGCCACTGGAGAGTTCACTCTGTGGAGAAGCGTTATCTCGGTAGGTTCAGAGTTTTTTTGGGGGTGGGGGTGGGGGGATGACTTGTACGGTGAGATGTGATTCAGCAGTGGATGAATGTACTTAAGAACTTGTAAATATTCTACAAAGGTACTGATGCTGTAAAGTTTAGGGAGGGGGATGGGGAACAGGTTTGTTTTCTTTGTGGAACTGTGACTCTTTTTTTTTCTCTTGTTTTTCTCCCCCCCTCACACATTTTTGTACTATTATAACTTGTAGAACTCATTTTGCTGGCTGAAAGAGTATGGAATAATATATCTTGTTATTTTGTAGAAGAGTGCAAAAAAACAAACAAAAAAAAGCAACCCCCCCCCCCACAAATATTGAAGGTATTTCCCTCCTCCACGTCTCCACTATAAGCGTCACCGTACAGGCCGTCTCTGCCCGTACTCGATTCTTTTTGTATTTGTAAATTGGTTTAAATACATCATGGCGTTTTTATACAGGTTTTCTCCTGTGTTCTTTGCTTTCTTGTGTGTATACACCCCCCCCCCTCCCCTTTTTTCTATCTTAATATAGTGTGGAATTTTATTGTACTATTTTTTTCATTCTTAATACCATGCCACATTCCGGCTCCCTGCTTCCCGTCCCGTCCCCTCGAGTGTGTCGTGTAACATTTATAAACTGCCTGTTGTGTTAGCATCCGAGCGGGGTGTCCCCCCCCCCCCAACTTCACCATTTCTGCCGTGTCAGTAGGGTGTGTGATTATATATACATATACCTAACAGTCTGTTCTAGGTTGGCTTACTTTACTGGGTGACTGTTTATAGTTTTTAAATAAAAGACTGAACATTTTTGCTATTGTTTGAGACGAGGGTTTCTTTTTGTAACGGGTTTTGTATTTCTGTGTCCTCCCCCAATGCTCAATTTTTTTTTAAATTTTTTTTTTTTGGGGCCTGTTGAGAAATAAAATCTAAAGTTTTACATGACAGGCATGTTCTGATAATCCACAGATTCTCTCTGAGACTTGCTCACTACCTCATAAAGAAGTTGGTAAAAATGCAAATGGGAACAGAGAGCTTGTTTATTTAATATTATTATTATTTTGTTGCTCTGGGAGGTAAATAAATACATTTGTGTGATACAGAAAGCACTCTGAAGAGACATTAACCCACAACTAAAACAGCTCTGTTCATATTTTAATTGAAAATCTGTGCACAGGCTCCCTGCACCTAATGTCCAGGATTCACATAGAAATGGCTCCAGCTGCACCCATAGCAAAAAAAAAAAAAAAAAATCACATTGTCAATGGACATTTATTGATGATTAAGATTAGGTTTAGTTAAAAAAAAAAAGTAAAAGAAGAAATTGAATTGTTACATCAGTAAAGTCGTTGACGCAGAGAGAGAGAAGAAGAGACAAGCAAGATAGAAGTACCACTCCGTTCATTTGATGAAATCATTTAGAGCAATGCCACGGCCTGGAAAACAGCCAGACCATGATTGTTTTGTTTAAGAGTGAAGTGTGATGTGATATCCAGCCCTCAGCGAATGTTTACAGCAGCCCCACCAGAACAACAAATAAAGCAATTAAAGGGCAGTGTGCACTATATGAAATCCAAATTAAACAAAAATAATGCATTCTATAGAAAAGTCTTCATTACTGTTCTCGGATACGAAAAGAAGCTCCAGTCGTAACGGCCGGTGGAACGCGGGCTCCTGTGGAGGAGGAATTGCACTTGTGCGGGCGGCAGAGCGGCGGCTCCCTCAGTTCTTGTCCGTTTTGTTCTTGCGACTGTGTTTGTACTTGTCGACGTACGCTTTGACGAGGTTCGCCACTTTACTGGCGTCGACTTCTCCGCTCTTGCTGTGGCAGACCTGGGGGGGGGTTAAACGGTCAGTGCTTTTGAATTTCGAACATTTTTTCCTTGAAGATAATCAATCTCTTTAGGAACAGTCCCTCCCCGCCGACAGTCCAGAGATCTGTAATCATGCAGCTTTGGATGTAAATGAAGACGTGTTTACAGATTTCCGAGGCCACGGCAGTTAAGACCAGGCTTTAGCTCAGGAAACAATGCAGCGGTGAACTACAGCAACACCAGCGTATCTGTATTAACGACGCACGCACAGCGGATATTTAAAAAAAAAAAAAAAAAAAAAAGTCCTACACGCCCCAGTTAATAATCTAGGTTTATGAGATGTTAAACCAAAAAAAAAAACCATTTCAGATCTTTCCCCCCCTCCACCTTTACGGTGAAACAGCAGCCATCAAAATGATCCCCTTTCATACTGGAAACTGTTGCTGTGCTCCGAATGAACCAATCAAACTGGGGTTCGAAAGTAAATCATGGATGAAGTGATTCTGATTAAACCCAAATGACGACTAGCTGTTTCTGTAGGACTTCCGTTCGACTGCTGAAGCCGTGTTGCGCAAGACCTCAGTGATGAAAAGCATCAGTCAGGAGAGGGGGACAAAAGAATTTCCAAAAACATAAGCTGTACCACAAAACACCATGAAGCCCATCAACAAGTGGAGAAACTAAGGCACCACGGTGGCGTTACCGAGAACAGGATGTCCTGCAGTAGCACGGCAATATCTGGCAACCGATCTCGATTATTCTAGGTGGAGTAGTGCGGCTGGACAGAAGCCCCCTCTCACCAAAATAAAAACCTATCCACGCTCAACAAAAATCACTCCAAACCATGTGGCAAAATGTTAGGGTCTGATGAAACCAAAGCCGAGGAAAAAGAGAACACCCACGGTAGAGCATGGTGGTGGTAGCATCGCGCGATGGGACTGGGATCAAGATAAGACTGGCATTTGGAGCCATCCATGATTCCTGAAACCTGCAGGCCTCTGTTACACAGCTGAAGATGAAGAATTCCAGCAAGATTACGACCCAAAGCACAAATCCAAGCCAACAGAAGAACGGCTTCAGAAGAAGATAAACTTTTCTGAATGTCAGTCAGATCTAAATCCTATCAGAAACCTGTGGGAGGACATGAACAGGGCTGTGTCCAGGAGATCCACTCACAGTCGAACACATCTGGAGCATTACTGCAAGGAAGAGTGGAATAAAACTGCCAAATCGGTGGACTCGTACCCCAAAAAGACTGTTAAAGCAACTTTTGCTTGATATACAGCACTCAATGTTAATTAAGGGGTGTGTAGACTTACGCAACCGGGTTATTACAAGTCCGTCCCTTTTGCGAACGTGCGTAAATAGGAAGAGAAAACTTGCTTACTTTTTCTACAGCTTTGCGTACAATCTCTTTGTACTCCTCCTTGGTGATATCCTTCTTTTGGTAATATGGCTTAATGGCTGCTTTCACCTCGGTGATGGCTTTTTCCTGAATCTGTAATTTCTGTCAGAAAACAGTGATAAATATATTTATACATATATTTTAAAGGCCCAGCCCATACTGCCCCCTGTGCTGCTGTACACTTACCTTCTCCTTCTTGGAACTGTCTGCGTGGACCCTGCTGTGAGACGAGGGCTGTGTGGTGGAAGACGGCTGCGCCATGTTGGTATGATGAGCCGCCTTGTTGGGCGATGCCTTCACCGGACCTTTTCCAGGCACACCTGTAATCACCTGGTTAAAGAAGTGAACAAACCGTGCCAAGATCATTTCAGTACACAAACCGGAACGTTTAATACAAATCCTGAAGTGCACAACATCAATCCCTAACCTGAGGGAGAGGGTCAGTGGACAGGATGGTGAGGCTGCCCTGCTGAACAGGAGGAGGCGGCGGAGGAGGCGGAGGCAGACCCTGTACGGCCATTGTGTGCATCTGAAGAGGGGGGACAGATGGGTGCAGGTGGACCGGTATCTGGGTGGGAATGGCGAACGGGGCTGGTTGGACCGTCACAGAAGGGCCGCGAGGGCCCATAGAACTCACTGGGTAGCGCAGCACTCCGAGCACATTGATCTGGTGAGGAAGTACACTCGGAGGGGCAGGTACTGCTTCGTTGGGTATGTGGGTGTTCGGCTCACTCTGTGGGAGGTCTGAAAAAAAAAACACGGGGTTTGGCCAAGTTTAATAATGAGCTCTACGCTAATAGACAGGTCATTTACGGTGCTGGCAGTATACCTGTTAAAAGACATTTCCATGCCCAAAAATACAAAATATTTGGGTCAGTGGTGGTCCTATTGTGAAATGGAGAAGCCAACAGTGCCTTAAGGTACTGGGCACAAATTCTACAAGTCTCTGGAGCTGTACTGGAGAGATGAACCCCATTCTTACAAAAAGGTGTTCCCTTAGCTGCGAGCCTTCCTGTCTAGGTGGAAACTTTATACAAGGCAAACAGTACTCAAACTCCTAATTGGTACCATACATGGGCTAAAAATCTAGTAAATACACACCAGTTTGTTTGGAGACTCCAGCTGCAGGCTGCTCGTCCTCTTGTTTGTTCCAGATGCTGCCACCTGGCCCAGGTCCTCTCTCTCTTCGCGAGTAGTAGTTCTGTACGTCAGCAGGGAGGGTTCGGCGAACTGCCCAGCTGGAAGCAGCAGACCATCCTGACCGGTCCAGAAGTGTATCACAGGTCTCGGACTCTTTCCTCTTCCCTCCTGGTCTGTTCTCGTTGAACTGACTGTAGGAGTCACTCCCAGTGTTGTTTGTTGTCCCTGAGAAAGAGCTGCGCTGCCGCCAGTTATCTGCCGACTCTCCATACTGGCCGTAGGACCGCTGACCGGCCCAACCTCGTCCAGCAGGACGCCCTTGCTCAGAGCCCCAGCCCCCTCGAGACCAATGGTCTGTGGGCGTGTCACCAGAGTTCTCCTCAGGGTGCTGATCTCGTTCCCTGCCATCGGTATTAACCCATGACCTTTCCTTTATCCAGTGTGGGTTTTCTGACTGGCCTCTTTCTGGGGACATCTCCTGAGGATAGAGACTGCCGTTACCTGAAGAGCTGAACTCCCTCGGTGGAAACGGTCTATCTGGATTACTCCTCCTGTTGGAGTTGACGAAGGGACGTCCAGATCTCCGGCCGTCCCCTCCCCAAGAGTCTCTTTTCCGTGGCGATTGTGCCCGTTGATCGCCGCGCTCTGAAGACATGCCTCTCTGATTTGGCCTGTTTCTGGATCTTGAGCGAGATCTGGAGCGAGACCTGGAGCGAGACCTGGAGCGGCTTCGAGAGCGTCTCCTGCTCCGTCTCTCTCTGCTGCGATTCCGTCTGAAGCCACCTCGTTCCTCGTCGTGCTCACGGCCTCGACTTCTGTGTGGTGAACCAGCATTGCGACTACGGTCCCTGGAACGTGACCGCTGTGACCTTTCGTTTCTGGCCTCACTTTTAGGGGACCAGGTGGTTGTGGGCGAGTGGAATCGAGACTTGCGTTGCCGACCATCTCTCCTGTCTGAAGGCGTCTGGTCCTTGGAGAGCTCGCACTTATCCCGTACCTCGATCTTCTGCTCTCGGTCCTGAATGAGGATTTGGTCAGCAGATAAGATCTGGGGTTCAGCAACAGCACTGTTAATCTCCAGCACCATCTCAGCAGCAAGGGAAGTGTGCTCTGAAGCAGGAGAGTCACAGTCCATAGGTATAGACTCTGTGTTGTCCTGCTGACTGCTAATGTCGAGAGACACCTCTAGTTTTGGATCGGTAGTTACTGAAGTATCTTGAGTTTGTAAACAGTCTCCAGCTGTATCGAGAGGGGAGATCTTGTCAGGCACAGGAAGTTGACATGCTTCACTGGCTACATTTCCACACTCAACTGGCTCTACTTCAGCTTCAGATTCTGGATTATCCTCCGTTCCCTCTGAAGAGCTCACGGTTGCAGTAGTCAAATTACTGTTGCTCAATAAGGACTCTGGTGCGTTGCTAGGTCCCTCTAGCATCACCTGCTCAGCAGATGGAGCAGAGGACTGGTGGAGATCATTTTCGAGACACGCCGCTTGTTCACTCTCGGATGTGTCCTGTGAAGAATGATCCTCCTGAGATGATGTCTGATTATCCTTTGGCTTGACTGAGTTCTCTCCTTCTTCATCACACTGAGGTGAAATGTTCTCAGTCTCCACTGGAGACTCAACGTTCCTTTTTTGCTCCTCCCCATCCTGATCAACAGAATCCGAACCCTCATCTGCATCCCCTTGACAGGAACTCTGGTCTTCTTCGGTCTCCTCTCTCGTCCCCGCCACCTTCAACTCCTCCGTATCGCCGTCGGGTTCCTCTTGACTCGTCTGTTCATCCTCCTCGCCGAGTTCCTCGTTTTCGACCGCCGCTTGCCAGGTGCCCCCTTTCTTCCTGCCTCCTTTCCTCTTCGTGGTAGGCTTCTGTTTGCTAGCAAGCCTTTGCTTACTTGTAGAAGCGGGCACATCGTTCGAAGCACTGCCGCCGGGAGAGGACGAGCCGGAGCCAGACTGAGGAGACTGTCCGGATACAGTATCCTCATTCCCGCTTTTGCTCGTTCGGGACGAGCGCCTTGTATGATTCTCGGCCTGTTTGACAGAGCGCTTCGATCCCGATCCTCTTTTACCTTTTCTCCCCTCGCCTTTGGGACACGTGACCGCACAAACCTTTCCGTAAAGAACTGAGAAACGCAAACCGGATGAAAAATCTAATTTTTACAACAACAAGGCACTGAATGCAGTCGAAGACTCGGATTAGCATTCCATAACGACACACAATCTGTGGTACTCACCAGGGAACCCGGATCCCGGAGAACATGGAGAGGAACGCGTTACGGGGTGCTGGAGAACTGCACGAGGGCACTGCCTGGACAGAATGCTGATATAAGAAGGACAAGTCAATTTCAAAAAGAGAGTCAGTGGCTGTCCATGACAGAACGCCATAAACGATTACGATGCGGAGGCAGAGCAGAAAGTCACCTTGGGATACGTGTAGAAGGAGGTGGTATAGGAACAGACAGCCCATGGTGCTCTGTTGGATTTCTCCAGCACACTCTCCACTCCTCGTCCAGAGTCTCATCCTCAGGGATCACTGCCGTCTCTGTACTGCATCACAGAAGTTTATTTATTTTTAATGTCAGGGAAAAATAGCCGAGACGCTTAAAATTTTATTTATTTATCTTTTAAAGGCTACGAATTTTAAAGAACGTGCTTCAGAAGTTCTGAGGTCAAGAGCCAAAGAGGCCATGGGAAGGTTATCATTAAAAAAATATATATTTATTCAGTAGTGTATAATGACTGGATTCGACTGGATGTTTTGACCACTGATTTTCAAGTAGATTTTTTTTGGGGGGGTAAATGAGGTGCAAAAATGACTCAAATCGAGATTTTAGAAACAAAAATGTCACCGAATGATCTCAGACTTCAAATACGGAGCGTTAAAAAGCGCCTAGCTGTGTTGCTGTACCACGGAAACCTTTAACGAAACGCTGCGGTATTTCTCCTGTGGGTTTCGCCAAATTCAGACGGACCTCGTTTAAATCAGGAGTAGCGCTCGTCAAAAACACGCAGCCGAAGCGGGACGATAAAACGTTCCCTTGTAACATCCAGAACGTTCCGTCTTCTACGGATGAAAAAGCACCTAGTTAAAATCTCCATATTCACTCGGTTAGTCTCATACGTGGAGTCTTTAATAAAAATCTCCTATGATTAAACTCCTGCACTGAACAGCGAGTATGGATGAACACGAGCGAGCCCCCCCCGCACGATATGATCGCTTTACTGTATCAGGGATTTATTTAAAGAAAACTACAATCATGATTGTACGCTGTAAACCCGTTATAGTTCTGGATGCGACACGGACACCGATGGTCCGGTCTCGTCTTCCTGCCCTGGTGCAGATTTGAAAACCCATAGATCAGAGAGCTGATGGTCAGAGCATGAGCACAGCTGAATCGATACGCAAAACGCAGACTACACAACATCCCCCGCGCTCTTCCCGCTGCCTGTGGAATATTTACATGACTTGGGCGAGTATGCCGAGTGTCTCCCCCTGCTGGGCTGGAAGTCCATGATCGCTGTGCCGAGTGAGCAGCTGTGAGCGACACGTCTCCCCTTCAACCTGCACAGGGATTTAAACACAGTCTTTATCCATGAAAATCTCTTTCAAGCAGAAGTTTAAATCCGAAACATTATTGTTTATTTTTTGTTACACGCTGATAATACGGATCGGTACACGGCGGGTCTGTAGGGTCACCAGATTTACAAAACGGGCTTGAGAGAGGAACAGTTTTGAGGCAGTACGTATGGAATGAAATCAAAGTCAGCAGAACCTGGACTTTAAATTTGTAATGATTTGGAGAGGGGGGAGAGAAAAAAAAAAAAAAAAAAAAAAAAAAGTGTACTTTTCATGTTTTTGGTTAAATTCGCTCTCTTTAAGATGCTTTCTCTGAACCGCCAGAGCCAAATGTCTCACTCGTTTTCTGTGAAAACCTGAATTTTTTAAAAACTTTTGTTCTACCTGAATTTAACCTAAAAATAATAAATAATAATAATAATAATAATAATAATAATAATAATAATAATAATTCTACCCGATTTTTGTAACCCAAGTTTTTCCTTGTTCTACTTTAATTTGTTTTATTCTACCTGAACCTTAACCCGAATTTTTTATTCTACCTTAACTTTAATCCGAATTTTTTATTCTACCTTAACTTTAATCCGAATTTTTTATTTTTTTACCCGAACTTTAACCTGGAGTTTTGTTCCACCTCCATTTTTTTCTACTTTTACCCTGAATTCCCGGAAGCATTTTAACAGGAGTTTTTATTAAATAAATAAGAGGTCACACTTGCACTCCACCAAAAAAGTATTAGGAATTCAGGTTCTGCTGACTCCTGATGATTTCCTTTCACAAGTACTGGGAGGCAAGCTGCATTTAAATCAGAAGTTCAGCAATAAAAAAAAACCCAGTGACGTGTGGTCAAGGCGTGGAGTCACAGAAAATTCATAATGTTCTTCTGGGTTCAATAAAACACTGAAAAACAACAAACCTTTTTTAGTGCAGAGGAACCGAGATCGCCTGTTAGGGAGGAACAGGTACAGACTGCACGTTAGTCCCGCATCAACCTTCAAATGCAAAACTAACTCGCATGCAAGTAAAATGACTTCCGAATTATTCAGATTATTATTTTTTAAACAAACTGTTGTTTACGTACATATTCTACATGTCCGTTCAGTGCTGGCTCTTTCCTCCTTCCCGTCTGTTTTGGTTTTTCCCTTCCTACAAAACGAACCCACTTATTCAGTTAAGAGCACGGTTACGCTTTAAGGTCAAAATAAAGAAATAATCCAGTCATAATGAATGGAGGAGAAAATATTCATCACCTACCCTGACAAACTTTCCAGCCCCTCGACGTCTTGAGAGTCGCATACGCAAGTGTTCGATGGTTTTACAGGAATCTGTAGACACAGCACGGGTCCGTTAGGTCACGACAAGCAGCAAGAGGGGAATATTTCAAGTGCTTGAATGGACAGCAAAAATAATAATAAAACACGGATAAAGAGCGAGAGAGAGGGGAACGCGGCTCAACCTCGACGTATCCCAGAAAAGGGTCCTGTGTACAGATGGCGCTGAAAGGTCTGCGGTCCACCGGACAGATCTGCAGCATCTGCGTCACAGCAGGAGAGTTAAGATGAGTAACAGACTTTATTACCATTGTAATGTTCAATTAAAAAAATGATAACAAAATGCAGGAAACACCGGCACTGCTTCTGACTGTATTATTACACAATGGAAGATTGTTTAGTAAGGTCTTCACGTCACAGAGACACCATGTGGCTCTTTTTGGTTGCAGGTGTTGAGGCAGTGTGTGTGTGTGTGTGTTAGGGATGTCACGAGAACCGATACTTTGGTACAAACATTCCTAAAACGTGACGGTACTTGTTTTTCTGGAGAACCATTGGTACCGATTGTTATGAAAGTACCGAGGTTGCGATTCTTCCGGACCTGAAGGGGGCAGCAAATAAGCGCAAGTGTTTTATTCGGTCCACAAGTGGTGGAGGAGAAGAACAATGCCTACAAGCACACGGGGAAAAACTACAGAAGTTTAGCTTAGCTTAACAAGTTTAGCTCCGCCACGACTTGTTGAGAGGAAATGTGGTAGGAGTTAAATATGGAAATGCTTCGCATTCGAGGCGGATGACAACAAACATAATTGATGATCTGAAACCGGTGTGCAGCCGATGCTATCGTTCATTTCAAACAAAGCGAGGAAACACCTGGACTTTGGTGAAGCACCTGAAAGACGGTCCTATATGATGTTTGTTTGAGGCAGCTGCATTGTGGGCGTGAAACCAGCTAACGTTACGCTCCATGTAATGTTAGCGATAGACAGTTATTTGTTAACGACGCTAACGCATTGCAGTGTTATAAACTTCCTCCTAATGGACACCACACATCTCCATTCAGCTCGGGTCCTGTCAGATAAATGTAGTAATGTCACTAATAATTATTCACATGTTCATGCTTTTAATAAATCTTTTTATCCTGACACCATATCAGTGAATTTAAACTAATGCTTGCATTCAGAGTATAAGGGGGGGGTGTGTGTGTGTGCACGTTTAGGAGTGCACCTCCACTGTAGCCTCCACTCATTCTCAGACAGTGTTTGATAACTAAAATATCCCCCCCTCTCTCTCTTTTTGACAGTATAAGCCAGAGGAGGATGCCCTCCAGGAGTCTTTAATTAATTCTCTTATACACACACACACACACACACACACACACACACACACACACCACACCGTGGTGTCGACTTTGGTATCGGTACCGACTACTAGATTTTTGGTATCGTGGCATCCCTAGTGTGTGTGTGTGTGTGTGTGTGTGTGTGTGTTGTGACGGTGGATTCTGACCTGAGCCCAGCGCAGGATGCAGCTGAGACAGTAGACGTGGTTGCAGGTGTCAGGAACAGCGCGCTCTACAGGCCTGGGGGGGTTCAGGCAGATAGGACAGAGCTGGCTTTCCTCATCCTCCGACACGTCCTCTACGCTCTGCACACCTACCAACACACACACACACACACACACACACACACACACACACACACCCTTACAGTCCTGTTCACTCGCACACGGAACCTGGGGTTTAAACCAGGACGTTAAAACTGGCTTGCTCTAACGATCACCCAAAAATGAAGTCAGCTACAGCCGAACTCGTGCTCCGGAACCAGATCCTGGAAGCGTGGGCCGTTAATCGAGGATTCATGACAGCCCTGATGTTTCACGTTTGATAAACCAAGTCCACTATTATATTCCACTCGAAAACATACCAGATTCACGTCGGTAATCTTACTTTCAGTATTTAACACACGAGGCAGTTTTGTCTCCAGCTCGGTTAGATTCAGCTCGGATCGGCCCGGGTGACCGACTCGGGCTCCTGCAGAACTTTCCACTCCTTTGCCTTAAAAGACTCTCGGGTCGCCTTAGAAGTACGTTTCGTGTAGCCGAGTTTGCATCCCAATACGCTTTATAAAACTCATCCTTCTGCTTTCCTCAGAACTCAAATCACATCAATAAATACGAGGTGGTACGTTTCAGATCACGAGCACTTCCTTCCCTTCTCCATGCTCCATACACCGTGATCTCGGTCTCATGTGTCCAGAGGATGTTGTTCCAGAATTGTACAGATGTTTGCTTTGGTTTTTTTTTAAAAGATGTTTTTGGCAAACTCCAATCTGGTCTTCATGTTTTTGAGGATTTATCAGGTGGTGTACATTTTGCATTTTGTAGTAAAAACGTCTGCATTTTCTCTGGTGAAGTCTTCTCTTGATTGTTGACTCCGATACACCTAGCTCCTGGAGGCCAAATGCTGTGAAGGGGTTTTTACTTCTTTCACCAGGGAAGGAATTCCTCTGGGCCTTGTGGTGTTCCTGAGCTCAGCAGTTCCTTCTTTCTTTTTAAGAATGTACCAGTCGATTTGTCGACTCCTAATGTTTTTGCTCTCTCTCTCTCTCTCTCTCTCTCTTCACTGGAAATCACAGCTCTTTGGACTTCGTATTGAGAATTAACAGCATCAGATTGCAAACACAAATACCACACGTAGAAATCAACTCTAGATGATTCACGTGCTCGTTGGCAAGTGGAATGAATGAATAAATAAACAAACAAACAAACAAACAAACAAACAAACACACACCTGGCCGTGAAACAGCTGCGCAACCGATTACATTTGTTCGCATAAAAAGTGTTTTAATTCCTACACCGTCCATCCAAATCGGACGTGAACACCCTCACGTTAAAAAGCTGTTAATTTCAACGACAGCCGGAGTCGACGTCCAAATATTTGTGGACTTTACTGTATAGGAAGGAGGTCCGTTTGGGATGTTCTACGCACGCGACATAAACACGTAACGAACAAGCGAGAGCTTGTTCCAGAAAGTTCCACGGATCATACGGAGATTTGTTCTTAAAAGACTTTTCAATAGACTTTATACTTTAAAAACAAACAAAAAAAAAAAGAATAAATAAAAGTTCTCCTTGTTTTGACTTCATGCTTCTTTTACATCAGACTAAAAAACAAAACAAAAACAAACGTTCCTCCGCTTATCTTCGCTAACCGCTTTATCGTGGTCAGGGTCACGGTGGGTCTGGAGACTTTATTATCCCCGGAACGTCGCCTACAGATTAGACACTCACCCTGTCTGGGACATGTAGGCATCTTCGGCTCAGCGTGTCCACCACTGCCGCGCTCAGGTAAGTCTGTAAGGGCGACAAATCCATGAAGGATTAATGAAACAAGTACATAGAAATGTGTAAAGTGGACTAAAATCTCTCATCATCATCATGCCCAATATTAAATACTATGCACACGAAGCTAACACCTAACATTATGTTCTTCTAGTGAGCTTGTAAAAAACATAAACGCGTATGATATATATCTCATGAAAAGGGTATTGCGTCATAACATATCGCGATATTTGTGTCGTACCGTCACATCCCTCAGCCCTAAACCCGGCTACTACGTGTTATTTACATCACTAACTGCTTCAACCACACGTCGCCTGGGTTTCCATGGAAACTCGGGTCCAGACTGCCTCACACCAAACGTGACCTTTGACCTCCAGCAGTAAACTTAGGCCCAAATCCTGTGATGTAACCGACCCGCTTAAGTTTTCACACTTCTGACAGCTTGTTCGAGATTTAAACACACACAAAACAACTAGTTACAACCGAACCGTAATTATATCCTGTTGTTACCGGAAGTCAGACAAAATAGTTGGTCCAGAGAACGTGCTAGCTAGCTTAGCCGCACTGAGTGTTAGCGAAGTTGTGTACGCTGTAAACTTGTTTAGCTCTGTCGGTGTGATTAGCCTGGAAGCTAACTATCCTAACACAGCCACGGATACGTTTCAGGAAAGCGGCTAGCTACACCGTGCTAACTTTTAAAAGTTGTTAGCTACGAAGACCTACTTTCTGTTTTATCCGATCCCTCGCCGACGCCGTGTTGTTACTTAGCATGCGAGTTAGCAAAGAGCGAGTGCACAATACATGAACTGACTTACCTTAGCCGAGAGGCTTAGCCAGCCAGCTAGCCCGTGTGTTACACCGCGGTGCCGCTTCTCCGCTACAACCAGCATGCGAGCCGCTGAAACAACGCCAACACCGACCTGCGCGTTCAAACCGAAGGCGGACGAAGTGCACAAGCAGCGGCGACGGCTTTAAAGGTGTCCCGGCCACATGTAGAGGGATCAGGTACTTGTAGCTGTCACTCCTGACCGCGTGGCGGCGCTGCTGCATGAGACCGCGAGAACGACTGCGTCATCACGCCAGACGTCGTTACACCGTTAATGCTTCCTTCAAGTGCTCGGCGTGAAGCGGAGTTCTGGCGAATGAGTGCGGAAGTAGTATGCGTCCAAGTGGTATTTATTTATTTTTGCATCGACGAGAAGACGATTATTTTTACCTCACTGAAATAAACAAACAAACAAACAAACAAACAAGCAAATAACCGGCTAGCTAACATGCAAAATTATCACTTACAGCTTACATTCCTATGTTCTTATGCCGCGTTCACGACAACTAGGAAGTCGGAATTTTCCAACTTTCTTCCTGAAGCGGATGTGATCATGCATTTGAATAGCGCCGAAATCTATATGCAGAAGCAATCTGATATTGTTCAAGCGAATTTTTTTCGCATTAAAGCGAATTAATGTTAAATCACAAGGTTGTTCTTATTTTGACTCTCGAGCGCCGCCATGTTGAAGTGACGTCACGGAACCGTTTTCAAAAACAACTCCGACGTTCCGAGTAGGAATTACGAGTTGGAGAGTCTTTCGAACGTTTCTTTCCTACTGGGAAGTCGGAAACTTTCCTATCCTAGCACAGTCACGGTTACTGGCAAGTCGGAAAGTTCCCAGTTCCCACTTGGACATGAATGTAGCGTTATGCTGCCTTCAAGTCCTCCTTGGAAGTGTGTGTGTCCGAGATCTGAGGTGGTAATTACGACGTAGTGTGTGTTTAAGTGGTTTATTTTGTATCATCAACGACAAGAAGTTAATTTTGCCTTTCTGGAAGAAAATAAAGACCCGAACAGTTAACATGTATAATTATTGCTTAAATCAGGGGTCTTCAATCTTATCCAGAAAGGACCTGATTTCACTTGTTTACTCAGTTCATTTTGGCCTCCATCAAGTGTGTGTCCCATTTGGCTGTAATGAAAGAGTCTGCAGCCACACCGGCCCTTTCTGAAGGCCCTGACTTAAATTTTACCATCAGCTGTAGACATCACATTCATATTGGTGGCCACAGTAACTTTTTGTTATTGACACACTCCCAACTCGGAATGTCAGGGCTCATGGGAAAATACAAGGTCCTGAGCTGTATTTAATACATTATGGTGGTGTTCAAGTGCTTCCACCTCATAATTACAATATTTCTTACATGACTTAAAGGAACTTGTTCTATATGCTTCATTCACTAAAGGTCATCACTCGTACTTTCCAACCACTGACCTAGATAAAAAAGAAAGCACCCCTTCATCTCGGGGACCCAAGACGGTCTCCTCCTAAGATGGCATTTTGTGCAGTGATTAGACATTATTCATGTTTATGGAGCTAATGTCTCTGTGGAAGCCATGGACAACACCAGAAATGTGTGTGCTGCCTCAGCATTGACCATATCAGAGAAATAGTCTTCGGTTCAGATGTTCCCTGTACTAATTACACAGCAACCGCAAGGCAGCGTAGCACACCAACTGGGATAATTAGATCTTGATTCAGAGCCAAGAAAATGATCAAAGTCTCTCTAGAAGCATGCTATGTCTGGAACCACATCTAGGAGACATTTCCCAGCTGAGAGTGGACCGACAGTTGAACCGCAGTGTTCAACTCCGGCTTCAGAAATGTCAAGAATCTGATTTAGCCTTTACCAGCTCACATGTACTGTTGACAGGCTCCAAACACTACCACCCTCAAAAGGCAGATGGCCCAGATTGGACTGGTGAGCAGCATAACACTGAATATGATGTTCTGTACAACCCTGACCACCGGGCCTCAATCTAAGATCTATATGGAGAGCATTGGACAAGGTTTATAAACGTTTATAAACTTGTCTACTGCACCACACCTGAGCTTTGCAACACATGCTTTAGAAAACAGGATGGATTGTAAGCAGGTCAGCCTGGAGCAAATACCAGATGAACGCTATGTTCAGAAACACAATGGCCAAACACTGAATGCAGATGCACTGGTGACTGGTGAGGTCTTATGATACTGCCAATTCTTTAAGAGTTTTATTGCTCACATTATTGGCAACCCTATGTGTTTATATGAGAAAAAATATATTTGAAATATATTCCCATTGATACTTTTTTTTTTTTTAGTACACCTGGGTGACTATAAACAGGAAATTGTACAACCATGACTTACTGTTTCACAGGGGTAATCATTCATAACAATGGGTAAGACCAAGGAATATATCTGTGATGTTCGGCAAAAGGTTGTTGAGCTTCACAAAACGGGGCGTGGCTATAAGAAAATAGCACAAGCATTGAAAATGTCCATTTCCACCATCAGGGCAATAATTAAGAAGTTCCAGTCAACTGGAAATGTTATGAATCGACCTGGAACTGGACGTGTGTCTGTATCGTCTCAACGCACTGTGAAGAGGAAGGTTCGAGTGGCCAAAAAATCTCCAAGGATCACAGCTGGAGAACTGCAGAAGTTAGTCGCGTCTTGGGGTCAGAAAGTCTCCAGAACTACAATCTGAAATCACCGACATCACCACAAGCTGTTTGGAAGGGTTTGAAGAAAAAAGTGTCTACTCTCATCCAAAAACAAACTCGAGCATCTTCAGTGTGCCGACACTACTGGAACTTCAAATGGGATCGGGTTCTACGGTGAGATGAAACCAGAACAGAGCTTTTTGGTAATAAACACAGAGGTGGTTTTGGAGCACACAGAGAGGTAGCTGTATGGAAAAGTCCCTCATGCCCACGGTTAAATATGGAGGTGGATCTTTAATGTTTTGGGGCTGTTTTTCTGCCAGAGGACCTGGACATTTTGTTAGGATACATGGCATCATGGACTCTATCAAATATCAACAGATATTAAATGAAACCTGACTGCCTCTGACAGAAAGATTCAAATGCGCCGTGGTTGGATCTTCCAGCAGGACGATGATCCAAAACATCATCAACATCAACACAGAAATGGTTTACTGACCACAACATCAAGATCCTGCCCTGACCATCCCAGTCCCCTGACCTGAACCCCATAGAAACCCTGTGGGGTGAACTGAAGAGGAGAGTCCACCAGCGTGGACCTCGAAATGTGAAGGATCTGGAGAGATTCTGTATGGAGGAACGCTCTCAGATCCCTCGCCATGTATTCTCCGGCATTATAGGAGAAGACTCAGAGCTGTTATCTTGGCAAAGTGAGGTAGCACAAAGTATTGACTAAAAGGCTGCCAATAATTGTTGCACACGTATATTTAACAAAGTTTTTTCTTTTGATAAACCTGTGTTTTGTTTGCAATTGTTTCATATCCATGAGAGCAGAGTATTTCTGTCTATTTTTTCAAAGAAAAGATCAAAAAGTTAAACAATAAAGCCAATTTTTCACAGGCTTCTTTGCTCATATTTGCCAAGGGTGCCAATATTAGTGTAGGGCAGTGTATTTAGTCCAAACCCAGGCGTCAGTCAGGTACACATAGCCTCTAAGTCACAGTTAAATAAGTTCTGGGTTCCACGACTATAATAATTTGTAGGTACATTAATACATGTCTTTTATATTTCATTTTTTGTGGACTTTGATTATGAGTAAACCACACTTTCCACCAAATGTACACCGTCTGATGAAGTCAAATCGAATCTTTTCATTTTGCGGTTTGATGTTGTCCAAGTAGCGTTGTACTCACCAGCAGGGGACGCTTTTGTCCAGCTTAATGAAGTCCAGGTCTGCCCCAGTGGCTCATGTGGCTTTTACAACCTTATTTGTACACAATCTTTTTCGTCACAATCTTTTTCATTGTGCTTTGAAACACACACACACACACACACACACACACACACACACAAAAGGAAAACCATCACCAATCTGACATTAAATAGCCTTTTTACATACAACCCCAATTCAAAAAAGTTGGGATGCTGTGTAAAATAAAAACAGAATGCAATGATTCGCAAATCTCATAAATCCGTATGTTATCCACAGTAGAACATAGAAAACGTATAACAAGTGTAAACTGAGGAAACGTACCATTTTAAGGAAAAAATAAGGTCATTTTGAATTTGATGGCCGCAACACATCTCAAAAAAGTTGGGACGGGGGCAACAAAAAGCTGGAAAAGTAAGTCTTACTAAAAAGAAACAGCTGGAGGTTAATTGGCAACCAGGCAGGAAGATGATTGGGTATAAAAAGAGGATCTAAGAGAGGCGGAGTCTCTCAGAACTAAAGATGGGATAGAATCTGGATGGAAGCAGATGTTGCACTAAACCCTGTACAGTATATCCCTTTCAGCATTGATGATGCCTTTCCAGATGTGCAAGCTGCCCATTCGATATGCACTAATGCACCCCCACCCCATACCATCAGAGATGCAGGCTTTTTACCTGAGCGCTGATTTAAAAAAAAGCACGGATGGTCCCTCTCCTCTTTAGTCCTCTTTAGTTCAGAGGACGCGGCGTCCATGGTTTCCAAAAAGAATTTTACATTTTCGATTCGTCTGCTCACAGAACAGTTTCCCACTTCGCCTCAGTCCACTTTAAATGATTTAAAAAAGTTTTTTTCAGGAGTTCATTTTAAGGACTAATTCAAGTGTCATATGTGGAGGAAAAAGTTTCTATACAGTGTTTAGAAATGCTCAAAGCGGTTTATACAGTACGATCTGCACTGGTGTTCTGGCTTTTACATTTAAATGACTTTCAGAGAATTGTCTTGTCAGGATGACCTCAGTCCAATGCTACACACACACACACACACACACACACACACACACACACACACACACACACACACACACACACACACACCTCAGTTTGGCAAAACTTTTATTAATGCTTCTGTTCCAAGGACGTACTATAGACCTTCTTTCTTCCAAAATACCTGTCAGTTGACTCCAGAGGCAGGCATAGTAAGCACAACCCTTATTGTTGACTCAGCTTTCAATAGCACGATACTCTAAATTTCTGCTACTAAAAAAAAACTACTTGGTATAAGCGGTTTTGGTTTCCAGAGAAAGAGGAATTGCAGCACTTGATAGTCAACTCTCTGTACATCTGAAAAGGTAAAAAATAAAGTTTACAGAACACACTACACTGATGAGTCTAATTACAGACTGTCACAGGATATACATGAGATATATATATACGAGAAAGCATGAACGTCTCAGATCGTTGGTGAAAAAAACAGCAGAAGTGAAGATTAACTTCAAGGAAGTCCTTTCACTTCACGTCTCTTAGAATTGCTGTTACTGTGGTTAATGTCTAAATTCCTGTGAGCAGATCTGTCAGCTCTAACTAAACACCAAGCCCGTACCTTTCCTGCCACTGTACAAAGTGTACAAAAATCCCTCCCTGGTTTGTTTATGCAAGTCATTGTGATGACCATTGTAACGTCGAATGGAAAAAAAAACGCTTCAATATGCTCGCCTCTCCCATCCGACATACCGAGCAATCCTAATAAGTCAAAATTGCTCAGTTTCAACTAAACCACACCTCAGAATCATACAGATTACACCCACATTCCTTTTCAGCACAAGAAGGTGGACTGGTCTGATGAATCATGTTTTCTTTTTCATCGTGTGGACGGCCGGGTGCGTGTGCATCGCTTACCTGGGGAAGAGATGGCACCAGGATGCACTATGGGAAGAAAGCGAGCTGGTGGAGGGAGTGTGATGCTCTGGGGAATGTTCTGCTGGGAAACCTTGGGTGCTGGTGTTCATGTGGATGTTACTTTGACTCGTACCACCTACCTTAAACATTGTTACAGTCCAAGTACACCGCTTCATAGCAACAGTATTCCCCAATATCAGTGGCCTCTTTCAGCAGGATAACGCTCCCTGACACAGAGCAATAATGGTTCAGGAACGGTTTGAGGAACATGATAAAGAGTTCAAGGTGTTGACTCGGCCTCCAAATCTCCCAGATCTCAATCCGATCGAGCGTCTGTGTGATGTTCTGGACAAACAAGTCCGATCCACGGAGGCCCCACCTCACAACTTACAGGGCTTAAAGGATCTGCCGCTAACGTCTCGGTGCCAGAAACCACAGCACACCTTCAGAGGTCTTGTGGAGTCCGCGCCTCGACGGGCACAATATTAGGCAGGTGGTTTTAATGTTATGGCTGATCCGTGTATGTTTTGCTTAAGATGAGATATCGTGTTTGTTTCGTTTGTTTTTTTGCAGTGGACGTGTGACGGAATGGGGAAACTGTTCAAATAGTCCAATTTTGACATTTTCGTTTAATTCTTAAATCCGAACATTTTAAACTTCTAAAGTGAAAAAAAAAAAAAGGAAAAGTTTCTCCACAAACTCAAGAAAGATGAGCCGCTTGCCTCGACACTTACAACCTAAACTACTTATGGAACATTACTGCCAAAACTGACGAAATTCTCCGTTTACAACGAGCGGAAATAAATTCATGAGCCTTATCGTCATCATCGTCTGTTCGCTCGACTGACCTCTGTCCGTACGAACGTAGGTGGCGAGAACAAAGCCGATGAACTCGCTCGATTCTGTTCTGTTGACTTGTTTATGTCTGGGTTAGAAACTCGCCTGACTGTAATACGTTTCTTCACGTTAGAGACCTCAAAGTATATTAACGTCATATTTCCATTAAAACCAGATGTTCTTACGTACATTTATTTATTTATTTATTTAGCAGACGCTTATTTATTTTATCCGAAGCCACTTACAAATGAGGAAAAGCAAGCAAATCACGATAGACTTCAGCGTAACATTACAAAATATTTACACTGTATTTATAGTTCACTTTTGAGGAACCAGTCCATACTTCCTGTTTTAATGAGCAAGAAGAGAAGCTGGAGCGAGAGCGAGAGAGAGAGCGAGAGAGCGAGAGCGCGAGAGAGAGAGAGAGAGAATGGTACGCCACAGTAAAGACGGCAACGGCTTCATATGAGGAAGAGAGAAAGAAAACGAAAGACAAAGGCACGCTGTGGCCGTTAATAATTAAGCATGAGGACAGTTAAGAAGTTAAATGAATGAATGTTTTACCAAGAGAAGGTGTGGGAAGACCAAATAGTTTTCGATGCACTTGAAGAAACATGCCTCGATGTCCTGAAATGATTTTCATTTTGAGTTTTTAGGGCGGCGTGATCTACCAGGAGGTAGACATTATAGAGATGTCGTATTAATATAAACACTGCACAAACGCTTGAGCGGAGATGAAGAAGAAACGCCACTCAGAGCGGTCCGAAGACAGAGCGGGAAACGACACAGAGTTTATCTTTATAGTTTATTGAACAGTAATTACACGATGTACATGGTGTTTCATTGAAACAAGAGCACGTATACGACCGGCCATTCATATTCCAGGGTTGCTCTCCTCGCCCTCTCTTGCTTAACTACAGCAGTCTAGTCTTAATGTGTGAGAAGTTTCGATGAGCGGCGTGGACTCTTTGTGTTCTTAATGCCATTTTTTTAAAAACCAAAAAAAAAAAACTCAGTCGTTCGTATCCAGCCACGTTGCGGGGACGAGCCTAACACTGATCTAACATTAGACAGTCCTTTTCCCAAACCAGTGGGTAAGATGACCCATCGGTGGCAGATATTTGTATTCGCAAATCTGAGCAACGCTCAGGGAGAAAAAAAACAAACAAAAAACATCTGTAAATGCAATACAAACTGCATATATATATACACACTTCATTTTATATACATATATTTACAATATATAAATATAGTAAAATAGATTAAATTACATTGATGTTCTTCTATAAATAAGTGTTGGACAATACATATTAGATGACATGAGGTTAGTGACTAGTAGCACAGTGAGGTTGTACTAATACGTGTCTGTGTGTGTGTGTGTGTGTGTGAAGGCTGCACAGCGGCGGCCTAAATTCACTCAGCGGCTCATGACAGACCAGTGGACGTGACAATTTTAACTAAACCCTCTTGTCCTCTTCCATCTCTCCCTCCCGCGTTCCTCCTGTCTCACTCGGGTCGAGAGTTAAGCTGCCGACGGTTAATAAATACCGGAGATGGAAACGTCGAAAACCTCATCTTATTTAACGTACTGTCTGTTTAATAACGCGGTTTGAAATCCCGACGCGTTTTTCAACCAACGCGCGTGGTTCAACGTCAAAATCTTCTATGAAGAAATACTCTGGTGCCTTCTAAGATTCAGAAGTACAGACGTCTATCGTTCAGTCCTGCCTTTCGAGCAGCGAGGTTACTGCTGTAAAACTGTTTCTCAAATAGGTTTTCAGTGTGTCGTAGTAAATTCATCCTTCATTCAAAAAAAAACCAAACAAACAAACAGGTACTAAACCGGTGGATTTTCTGGCTCCTTGTGTGAACGTAGTGTACCTCTACAGTGTGAAATTCTTGTACCTTGAGGAACACGAATGTACCTGTATAGTACCTTCTTTTCTTGACAGTGTCTTGTTCGACTACCAGAACCTCAGGTGAAAGACTAAAGATAACAACTTTGTTCATTAGTAAAATCTACGCATGTTTTTATAAAAAAAAAAGAAAAAAAAAAAGACGAAGATGTTGACTAATATAGTACAGTCAAAATGACATTGTAACTAGTACGATCGAAGCGGAGTAGTAAAGCTTGAATTGACGACGTTCACATATATTTCGATTATTTAGTGCTTTTCAATATACAAATCAGTAGGAACGTGTTGGTTGTTTTTTTTTTTTTTGGCAAAGGTAAAAAGAGAAGTCTGATACTAGGGTACTTGATATTAGGGTGAGTTACGAGAGTTCGGGGTTTTGGTTGCGAGTCGTTAAATACTGTGCACTGAGACGTTGTGTTGTTAAATACTGTGCACTGAGATCAGTCTCGCGATCAGTGTCTGAAAGACCAGGATTGGAAAAGCAGAACGTAATATATTAAAAAAAAAAAAAAAAACATATCATGGCAACAGAAGTATAAGATAAAGCACCATCTTTGTGGCCTAACAGCATACTGTACAGAGTTCAGCACATTCTCTCAGAATGGTATGTAAGTTCTTCGCTCTGAGCTGGAAGAAGAGCAGGGTTTGTCGATTTTTGTTTGTGGTTGTAACAACGTGAACAGGAACAGCGAGGGACTGGACAGCAGTAAAGCGGCGCTACAGACGCGTCCTGTCACTCGCCTGTCACTCACGGTCTGCCTCTTAGTGACCATCGCCCTGACCGGTAGCATTGTGGACCCAGTCCAGGATGATCAGACTCATGCAGCCGAACATGACAAAGATTCCGCTGGCCAGGAACAGGATCGCCTGGAGGACACACGGAAGTTCATGACTTACGAGAAACACGAGATCGAACCAGCTTGTTGGCTGTCCGTGCTTGACCCTCCCACTTCGAACACAATCACAGTTCAATGACTCCAAGACTTTCTTACCCCAATCTTCTGCACAGACTTCAAGGGTTCCTTCTTCACCAGCTTGATGTAGAAAGCAGACGGCAGGATGAAGATCAACATGGCAGCAGCAGAAGCACCTTAAAATGCGGAAATAAATAAATAAATAAATAAATAAATAAATAAATACATCGATGTTAACCGTGACACTTGTCGACTATTTATATTGTTGACTGAATTCTGATTGGTTTTTGTCCGTTAAGCCGTCACTAGGCAGTTGTGTCGTGAATGTTGACCTACCAATGAATCCAAAGATATCCCTAATGGTGGGGACGAAGATGACGAGCACGTTGACCCCGCTCAACAAAGTCACCGTGATGATGGTGTGACGGATCCAGCTGAACTCTTTCGACGCGCCTAACAGCTGATTCACCGAGGTACGGATCTGAAACGGCAGACAGAAAAAAGAAGAGATTTCTTCATTTTCCGATCTCTTCGTGCTACCGAGATGTCTATCTTGATCAAAGCGGATCCGATGGCGAAACTCACGGGGAAGAGGACGACGGGGACCGTAAGCGTGACGGCGGTCAGCACAGCCAGACGTACAATCAGCAACACCACGTCGAATTTGAACAACCTCGAGTACGTGTGTAAAAGCTCAGGCTCGACCATATCTAAAAATAAAACACAAAAACAGGTTTCAGTATTAGATGATTATAACGAGGGGAAAATAAACGATAAAAAATAGTTCCTCGTTTTATTTTAACAAGGGGAAAATAGCGTCCTTGAATGTTTAACGTTTCCAAATAGCCCAAAGGACATCAGCAAACACATGGGTGTTGTTTTTACTGCCATGACAAACAGCACAGAGGCCAGATGTCAGGGCCTGCGTCTTTCTCAAACCTTACGTAAGAATTACTGGAACTGGGGTGGGGTTGGTATTAACTTACAATCCATTTTAATGCCTGTCAGTATTTGTAACATGTACCAGCGCTGCAGGATTTATCAAAGCGGTTTTATTCTCAGACCGAGAGAATGTGCCGGACTTACCGTGGAAGGTCAGGTAGCCGAACAGAGCAGCGAGGAAATACATGATGAACATGGACAGGAAAGACACATTAGCCACACCCTGCATCCTTTTCCTAGAACGACTGTGGGGGGAAAAAAAAAAAAAAAAAAGATCAGACCTGATGAGATTATGCTGAAGCTGTACCCGTGTATCTCAGTGCATCGTCTGACTGGACTTTAAAAACGCCGAAGCTTCACACTTACTCTTTGAGCTCCTCGTACATTGGCAAAATGGCCGGGTGGCACACAAAGGCAAAGGTGAGAATAGGCACGGCGTACACGGTCTGAAGAGAGGAGGTACGGGGGGAAGAAAGAAAAAAAAAAACGAATTATAGTCGATCACATTGAACGCACTCACACGAAACCCCTGAGGCATGTCTTCTGTATGTACTCCGTACCTGTGAGTTGAAGACAAAATATTTAGGCTTGCAAGAATCCTCGCTATAGTCGATGATCGTGGCGTTGAGCTGTGCAAGCGTGCCGTTTACTGTCATGTTCAAGAAGTCGTTGGTTAGAGGGCAGGGGATCTGGAACTTCTTGTAGATCACCTGAAGAACAAAACCAGGTGTTGATCTTGCCCTCATGAGAGGAAACATGGCCAAAAAAAAAAAAAAAACGAAACAAAACCCAACAATTATAAGAATCATTTTAAGAATACAAATCGCATTTGCTTACCACGATCAGGAAGAAGACCATGCACAACAACGAGAACCCACTTGTGTAGCCAAGGTAGCCTGTGAGAGGTAAAGACGAAATACCCAATTAGTTTCTTTCTGTCTGGTTTAACCCAGCTCTGGACGAACCTTTTCAGTCTGGTTTTTTTTTTTAAAGACACTCACCCAGATTTTTAAGTAGTGAAAGTGGCAAAATGATGATAAGAGTAACAAGCAACACCAGGTAGTCTCCGTTACTGTACCACACCCTAAAACAAACAAACAAACCAACAACAAGATTTAACATTAACATTGACGGAGGATTTTAGAAATCAGTACAAACCTCATTACAATGACACATGAATTCATTATTATTATTATTATTACCCAGGATGAACCCTACTTCTACTCTGCAAGCTGAATATTATTTTTCCCAAGATAACATCCATGCATTAGGTCATTGTAAGCTACGGCTCTGTGTGGTACGAGACTGTCTAAAAAGACCCCTTTGATCGGCACTTGAAACACATCTCGTCCTGACCGAGACTACAATGAAACACTTCACCGCTCAAAAGACACTCAGACAAGCAGACAAACAAACAAAAAAAACCTATCACTAAACATGCACATATGAAGAAAACCCAAGGAATACGGTGAAAATAGTGAATCTTACTCTTCATTGTCTATGAACGCTTTGATGACTATCGGCAATTCGTACTTCACGATGTAGAGGTAGCTGGACATGGCTGGAGTAGAAAGAGAGGAGATGTTAGAACATGTTTACCTCTTTAACGTGATGTACAAACATACCGTGTGTTATTTAAACAGGCAAAAATGCTTCTTGAGACGTGTAATGTCAACGTGATGTTACAAAAGCTGTTCGAGTGACGAATCCTGCAAATTACCTCCAAAGTTCTGCATGGTGATGGAGCACGATGCTGCAAGCTTGCCTGGCAAGCCGAAAGCCTTTTGGCCCAACTGCTCGTAGACCATAGAACCTGGCGTAGGAATACGATACACAGTCAGTACCTGTGGGTTAGAACTCTTAATAAATACTGCTTAGAGGAATTGGTCCTAACCTCCTTCATTGGCGGTCTTGAGCAGCAGATGTACAGAGTAGAGGGAAAATATGGACACCGCTATCAGCAGGATGCTACAAAACAGAAACCAGAGAAATAAAGTATAAATTACAACGCACACTCATATGACCGCTCTCATGGTCCGTATTCTTCCGCAAAGCAGGTTATATCAGTTAAATTTCAACCCGTTCGATGTTTCAGGAAGTTTGATAAAGACACGGGAGGGGTTAATGCTGTGTGTTTAGGCGATAATCATAATAGATAAAGGTGACATTGCGAGCTGCATCCTGAAAAACCAGTCGCACAACTGTCCGATCTGATCAAGTTTCCCTAGCATTTTAGTACGAGCTGCATCTAATATGGACCAGACATTCGGGATTCGATTCGATATGTCTACACGACCTTCGTAAGCTTCCGTACAGGCTCTGATCCTGTATTTATATTTAAAACAGATATCGGATCTGATCTTAAGATTGGGATACAGTATACGGTCCGCACTCATGTAACCTGTGAACTATAGCTAGAGTTAAACTCTAGTAAAAACAAACAGGATGCGGAAACATAGCATACAAATGATCTGACACACTCTTTATACACCTGGCAACCCGCCTGCAGAAGTATTAACGTGCTTGCTTAGAGGCTTAGCCTGCCTGTGTAATACTGGCCCATTCACACACTCTCCTACATACACTTGCACAAATCGTGTCTGTTTGTCAACACGTATTAAGTACGGCGGAACCTGGAGTGCTGATTATCCCCTGGAACTAGGGCGAACCTTAGGCCGAATTAACATGAGACAGTGTAGAAAGATGATAATTATTTATTGTTTATAATACCTAAAAGTATTCCGTATGTTCTTTTGATTTGGAACTGATTTGATCGGTGATGCTTCATAGCCGTGAGCCTCTGGTCCATGCTCGAGGATTATAATCTAATACCATGAGCACCACCGATAACGAGTGATACTCACACAAACAGGGCGATGCCCGTGTTGGCCATGGCGTACGATAAGCCGAGTATCCCGCTGCCCATGATGGCGTTGCCCAGGTTGAACACGGACATCCCAAACGAAGCCGTGCCAGGGTGCTAGAAGAAGAACAGAAGAAGGCAAAGGTGAAACACCTCCCAGGATGCACTAGCAGGTCTGCACTTGCATTCCTCACTCTACCCCACGCACCTTCCCTTATTAGTTTCACTGAAT